>NC_056737.1:1674726975-1675026975 GCF_019279795.1 Protopterus annectens
ACTTGAAACAATTAACTTTTACCAACTCAGAACTGCTTAGCTTCATTTTTTTGTATGCTCCTTGGTGAAAAAGAAATGTTAAAATGTTGCTATGTTTAGTTTGTGGCATCTGCAAATATATTAATTTTTTACTTGGTTGATATGAAGTTTTAACACACAATCTACACATACAGATTTTTAAATTTTTCTTCTTTATTTCCCACTGTCAGTATTAGATATTTGCATAACTCCTTATTCTTGTGTTGCGTACTTTGGAGTGAGGGCTATCTTTGCTTTTCCAGCACATGCAGAGAAAGAAAAAACATGAAACCAAAAGCACCCTAACCATACTATAAAACAGCATAACATACATGGTTATGGTGTGGGTTATGATGTCATACATTCACTCCATTTAAGCAACTCGGACAGTCCTACCAGTCATGAGAATATGACATCATAACCCACATGCTAACCATCCATTAATAGTATGCTATGCAGTGGCTTGGAAAAGCTAACCAGTTGGCCTCAGACCACATTTAGCATGATGGTAACATTTCCAGATCCCTCACAGGAAGAAGTGCCAGCAATTTATAGCATGAGCTTGACCTAAGCAAATAGCATACAACAAAAAGTAATCATTATATCTTCCTAATGTGTTCAATCCCAAACAGATGTAGCTGAGTGTCACTAGTACGTGCAAGAGTGACATATCTATTGGGTGTGATCCCCTGTAATGTGAGAGTTCCAGGCATGTCCAGGAGCATCTGATGTTTGCTGTTTCACAAATAAGAACAGTTTCCAAGTGTATGGATTGTACCATAAAAGAAACGTTTTTCTGCTACTTCCTGTTTCTGTGTAATTTTTTTTACAAGTTAGAAAGGTGCTAGGTCTAATGGTAAGGCTACGTGTACCCCCTGTTATGCTCAGACAATCTAATTTGTGCTGTAGAAATTTTGGTGGCTATCTTTTTTTAGTACTGCCTACAGTTTGTTTGGGGTTGGGGGCAGGTTTCTGATGTGTCATATAGTTGCTTTCCCAAAATTTTAAACAAGAGTTAACATCTGTATTCAACACCATAAATTAATTGCTTTTCATACTTCCCTGTAGTTTCTGAATTTATTCCAACTAGGGAAAGTTAGATGAAACACAACCCTACCAGTCTGACACATGCTTGAATGTGACAACAGTGACCATCTCCAACTCCTTCAGATCACAGTAAAATGGACTTCTCTCTGTAGTTACAAAGCCTGTCTCTTGACACTTATTGAAAATGCACAGGCTTTCTGTCAGGCGAAAGAGCACAGGAACATCACTAGAAACGTGTTGCATTGCATGTTACATATCCCTCTTTAAAACAAAAAAAGTTATAAACCAAGGTAAATATTACATAATGGAAATGTTCCATGACAGACTGCGGTTGATGTGTAATTTAATCACTCTGGTAACATTTAGACCTCTGTGGCATACATTCTGCCACAGTGGTTAGGTGATGCTTGACTTAATCTACAACCCCTCCTAATGTATTACTCAAGTAAGCCTCCATATTGAAACTTATTTGATTAGGTGTCATAAACTTAAGATTAAGGTATACCCTTAATGCAGACACAGCAGATACAAGCACATTCCATTGAGAGTTGGCATGCGGGTACTGACTGGCACTGATATTTTAACATTAGCTGTGATAATTGGCTCATTGTATGTACCCACTTAAGTCTTTGTTAAAGAAGTACAGATAAGGCAAATATATATACGTTGATATTTTTAGTTCTGTTGAATCTGAGTTTACTTTGCACTGTGTACTTAATTGTGTATATTTTTCCATGTGTGCCGTTCCACAGAAGAGGGAAGTTGTATATACACTAATTTAAACTGTACATGTTTTGGACTTGCAGTCTGTCAACATCCTTTACCTCAGTAAGAGAGGGGCAGCTTGGTGATGGATCAAGTTATCAGTACATGGCTGGGTTGTTTTCTGTTATACACAGGGAGGTAATTGCATTTAAGACTATTTGGATGGCTGTAGTGGCATCTGCTACTTGTTTTATGGTTATTTGGATGCAAGACATCTGTTGTACATATTGTTGATGTATAGACAAACTTTCATTAACATTACCTCACTGACAAGGGGCAGTCTTAATGTAGGGTTTGGCAGAGGTGACTTCAAGATTCGACGGTTTCCACTTGTATTCTGTTTGGTGTCCCTGAGTTGGAGCAGATTTTATATAACCTGTTGATTGTATCCTGGTGTTTCAATTTATGATGTGGTGTTGAATGTCCCCACCTAGTAGTGCTTCAGTTTGAAGTGTGTTCTTAGTGCTTTATTTGCTGATTTGTTAGCCCCTAAGAAGGCACAGTAGCTAAATATCTATTAATTCTTCACATTATTCAAACAATGCAACTCAGCAGGTGTAGATGTTCATCGTGCATACAGCTGCAGTCATAACAGATGGGTTCTCCTGCCGTCAGGCGGGTCCTCGGTCGGCTGAATTCCAAAGTCTAGGTCCGGCGTCGGTTGTCGTCGCTTCTTCCCTGACGTCAGTGCGACAGGGGTATAAAAGAACCAGCCGACGCCATTTTCTTCAGTCTTTCTTGCCGCGCGGTGCCCGAAGCAGAAGCAGTTCGCAAGTGCCGGTCGGCCAGCTCCTGAAATTATGAAAAATTTGCAACCGAAGTCTTCTTGAAAGCTAAGTACCCCGTTGGGGAAACTTTTCTTGCCTCAGACCAATGTCAGACAAAGTTAATAATTGTATTTCATGTGGGAAGCAAATACCGCATAAGGATTTTCATTCCCTCTGTATTCCTTGTTTAGGCCCAGACCACGACGTCTCGGTCTGTCGTTTTTGTGCTACATTCAATAAACGCACCATTAAACATTGGGCGGAGTTCGCCCAGCATTATTTTGGCAAAAAATTTAACTATATTATGTCGTCGGATACTCCGACTCCAGTTTTGTCTAAAAAACACAAAGATAAGGACTGACACATGAGGTCCGCAGCCTCTACCGACACCACGCCAAAGCCGACTACATGTGGTCCGGTTCTCAGCGAGGCGCCTACGCAGCCCCTGACTACCGACGACACTTCTTTGGCGGTGTCTTCTGTGCCCGAGGTCGCTGGCTCCTCGGCCCACACCCCGACTACAGATACCGAAGCCACTCTTGGTGGTGAATCTCAAAATGTAGACAGGTCTGTCTCCTCTCAAGGTGTCTTCAGACCTTCCTCTTCTTTTTCCATCAAGGCTTTCACTAAGTCTAAAGCAGCCATGCATTCTAAGAGACAAGCTACACAGGGCCTTTCTCCAGGCCCCATGCCTAAAAAACAGATGCTCAAAATGGCTGAGGATTTAATTACTCTTATCAGGGGTTCTCAACCCCCCCCCAGACAAAAGGCCCAGAGTGGAGGAAGAAACCCCTCCTCTGACTAGTCCTCCATTATATCAGAGCACTCTGATGAACAGGAACATTCTTACTCCCCTTTTGAAGATTCTAATGCAGAGGAGTCCATTCCCTCTGTCTCCCCCCCAGAGGATTACTCATTTGGGGAAACCTTGCATACCTTAAGGGAACACTTCCACTGGGAAGGCCAAGAGTACTCTGATTCCAAGAAAAGGCTTAGGGATTTTCTCTTGCTACCTCAGCACAGACCTCTGGCTATACCTCCTGTCTTAGACATACTAGATGATGTGTACTCGGAGGCCTGCCTTAACCCGGATTCTTTACCTCCAGCCCCTGTCAAGCCTGACAGGTACTACCGGGTTCCTGACTCACACCAATGTTATACAAAGCCATGCGGCTGACCCAGAAACTATCTCACAGGGCCCAAAAGGAATTAAGGCCTCCACTGCTAAAAATCCATTGCCTTCCGAGAGATTCCAGATCCTTAGAAAGGTGGGGAAAAAAGGTATATACCTCGGCCACCTTAACCATGAGGGCTTTAAACTGCCAGTTCCATATGCTAAAGTACCAGCAGTTTCTGTTATCACAATTGAGAAGTAAAATGTCACAACCTGAACAACCAGACTTGAAGGAGTTGCAGGATTTGATGCATAGTGCAGAACAAGTGGGTAAACATACCTTGCAATGTGGTTTTGATGCTCTAGAGGCCTCATGTAGAGCTGCGGTTACAGGATCAGTGATACGTAGACATGCCTGGCTCAAGGAACAGACCTTACCAGATCATGTCAAAGCTAAATTGCTAGATGCCCGTCTTCAAAAGGATGTATTATTTGGTGTTAAAGCTGAAGAGGTATTAAAGAAAATGGAGGAAAAAGCTAAATCAATGCAAACAGTGAAGGATTTTCTACAGGTACAACCTCCACGTTTCAGTAGAAATTGGCCTTCCAAAAATTGGTCCTTTCCAGCCACGGACAGACCCCAAAGAGGTAGATACAGGCGCCCGAGGGGCAGAGGGCAATCTCAAGGATCGTATAGAGGCAGACAATGGCAAGCTCCTACACAAAGAGGTGGTGAGGATAGTTCGCAGCCATTCAGAAAGCAAGCCCAGTGACTTTCCCCTTTGCATGCCAAGCAAGGCTCAAATGGCAGCACCCTTAGGCGGAAAACTGGCATTATTTTAAAAAAATTGGCATATTGTCACAAAAGACAAATGGATCCTGGACATTATAAACAGAGGCTACAGATTCCATTTTCACACCCTTCCAAAAATGAGAGGCATGCCAAACCTGCCACACAATCAAAGGGCAGAGGCACAAAAACAGATTTCAGATCTCATGGACATGAAAGCTATTCAAGAGGTACCTACTCACGAACAAGGTCAAGGCTTTTATTCCAGACTATTCCTGGTACCAAGGAAGGGAAAAGATTGGAGACCTATTTTGGACCTATCCATCCTAAACACATTTTTACTCGTATCAAAATTCAAGATGCTCATTTTACAGCAGCTTCTTCCCATGCTGGGCAAGGAGTCTTGGCTGGTAACATTGGACCTCAAGGAGGCATACCTGCATGTCCCAATCAGACAAAATTGCAGAAGATACCTCAGATTTCTTGCAGGTTCAACCCATTATCAATTCTCTGCATTGCCCTTTGGCTTATCTACTGCGCCCAGAGTATTCACGAAATGCCTGGCATCAGTAATTGCCTACTGCAGACTTCAAGGGATACAAATATACCCATATTTGGACGACTGCCTGATCCAAGCGGACAGCAAGCACATTCTTCTGAAACATCTGGCTTATGTAATACTGTTGTTGAATTCTCTGGGATACACGGTCAACAAAAAGAAATCAAGGCTAATACCCTCTCAGAAAATAATTTTCCTGGGTGCCAACTTGGACACAAACACCCAGATGGCCTACCTCACGCCAGAGAAGCAGGGGCAACTAACTCAGTACTTCAGAACACTAGCAGATTTTACCAGGCTGACTGCAAGGAAAATCCTGCAGGCTCTGGGATTCATGGCATCTTGCATCCTACTAATCCCATGTGCAAAGCTGCATATGAGGAAACTTCAATGGTACCTGAAAAACCTATGGTCTCAACACAGCCACAGTTTGGAAACAATAATACCACTAATTCCATGTCTTCAAAAGGAATTTCTGTGGTGGGCTCAAGCATGCCAAGCAAACACAGGTCTCCCATTCTGCAAGCCTCAAGCAAATCAAGTCATCACAAAAGACGCCTCGGACTACGCCTGGGGGGCGCACATGACAGATCGGTGCATTCAGGGCAAATGGTCCCAAAAAGAAAAGCACCTTCACATCAATCAAAAGAAATGCTAGCAGTAATAAATGCTATTATAGCTTTCAAAGACCTTCTGCATCCAGGTCAACTATTGATAAGGACAGACAACACGACAGTAATGTGGTACATAAACAAACAGGGAGGAACCCATTCATACCCCCTATGCAGACTGGCCATGTCACTTTGGAACATGGCTCTGGAATTACAAATCGAGCTTCAAGCACAGTACTTGCCAGGCAAGGAAAACACGCTGGCAGACAACCTAAGCAGAAATGTGACAGATCCACACGAATGGAAGTTGCATCCTCAAGTTGTTACAGAAATAATTCAAGCATGGGGAAGGCCAGACATAGATCTCTTTGCCTCCCACAAAAATCACCAATTGACAAAATTCTGCTCAAGGACTTTTCATCCAAAGGCCTGGAGAGTGGACGTTCTTTCTTTCAGTTGGACAACAATGACAGTTTATGCCTTTCCACCTCTTCCTCTGCTGCCCAAAGTTCTATTAAAAACCAGAGCAGACAGACCAGAGATGATTCTCATTGCTCCAGACTGGCCAAGACAACACTGGCACCCACTCCTGAGGAGCCTGACTCAGCACAGCTTCAAAACTCTTCACAGTCAGCTGAAAACACTCAATCTGGCCGCATGGAAGATTCCTTAACATCACAACAGACCCTACTCTCCAAGGAGGTGCAGGATGTCATTTTGGAGGCCAGAAGGCCATCTACTAGAAAAGCCTACACCGCAAAATGGAAGCGGTTTTGTGCCTGGAATGAGAAAAAGGGCCAGAATCCTGGAAAACTGAATTTACCTCAAATATTACAGTATCTAGCTGAGCTGCTAAGCAGTGGACTTTCATTCTCCTCCATCAAAATCCATGCCTCAGCCATTTGTGCAGAATACAACACTGATCCACCTTTATTCTCTCACCCCCTCTTAAGACAGTTCCTCAGAGGAGCTAAGAATATAAAACCCCCAAGGAAACAACCAATACCTTCTTGGGACCTCAATTTCATACTAGAAAAGCTGACCTTGCCTCCTTTTGAGCCAGCTGCCTCAACAGATTTGCAATATTTGTCATGGAAAACAGCTTTCCTTCTGGCCATTACTTCAGCTCGCAGAGTTTCGGAACTACAAGTCCTCATGGCTGTGCAGCCTTTTATCATCTTCCATCAGGACAGAGTTTCCTTATGAACCAACCCGTCTTTTATGCCAAAAGTGGTATCCAGGGTAGCTTTGAATCAGGCTATACACTTACCTACCTTTTATCCTAATCCTCAAAACAAAGGGGAGAGATTATTACATTCCTTGGACATCCACAGACAACTGCGTTATTATTTGGACAGAACAAAGCCTTTCAGAAAATCAGAACAGCTCTTTGTGTCCTATGCTATAGGAGCTCAAGGGAAGCCTATTTCCAAACAGACAATCTCAAAATGGATAGCCCACTGCATACGCTTTTGTTACTCTTTTCATGGCAAAACTGTACCTGCTGGCATCAGATCTCACTCCACAAGGGCCACATCTACCTCTGCAGCTTTCCTCAGAGGAGTTCCTACCAAAGATATTTTGGAAGCAGCCACTTGGAGTTCTGTGCATACCTTCTCCAAGCACTACCACCTACCATTATACTTCAAAACTAGAGCAGGCTTTGCCACTGCAGTCTTGCAGGGCATCCTGGCTCCTCCTAGTTCCAACTAGTACCTGCCACCCCTTTCTTAGCTTTGGGATTCTACCCATCTGTTATGACTGCAGCTGTATGCACGATAAACATAGTACAGTTTTGTACCTACCATAAATGTAGATGTTCGAGTGCTAATACAGCTGCAGTCCAGGTTTCCCTCCCTCCTTCCCTCTTGGGACAGGCCTATTGGCTGACAACTCCTCATACTACCTGATTGGGGTATTCTTTTATGGTGTATTTGCTTGCAACTAATGTATTTTGATTATATGACATTGCTTTATTACACAAATTTATGTATTGCCTTCCTTCTGGGGGCACCTGACATCTGGGGCAAGAAAAACTGAAGAAAATGGCATCGGCTGGTTCTTTTATACCCCTGTCGCACTGACGTCAGGGAAGAAGCGACGACAACCAACGCCGGACCTAGACTTTGGAATTCAGCCGACCGAGGACCCGCCTGACGGCAGGAGAACCCATCTGTTATGACTGCAGCTGTATTAGCACTCGAACATCTACATTTATGGTAGGTACAAAACTGTACTTTTTCCTGCTGACTTTCTCCTTTTCCTGCTTTTTGGAGACTGTTACACCATTTATTTGTGTTCCCAATGGCTACCTGTGGGCAGAGCAGAATGAACCTGCAGCATGTCCATTAGAAAGACAACACTAGGGAATATCAAAAGAGGAAAGTTGGTCCTGGTGTGCTTAGGAGCCTATCTTCAGCTCTTATGTGACACTGTAAAGGTTTGCATGAAAGTCAGGAATGTGTATCTTGGAAGAGACAGAAGAAATATTTCTCGATAAAACTTCCTTTTCATTATTTGATTTTATGCTTATCTGAAGACTGAAAAACAGTTCAGTGTTCTTATATTGGATTGGAATGTAGAGGCTTGAGTGTTGGATTAACCAAGAAGTCAGTGTATTTCCTGTTAAATGGTGCTCTGAAGGAATAACTAAGTTTGAGCTGCAAGGAATTATGGTATAATTTGGATAAGAATAGTTTGAGATGGTCTTAAGTTATCTGCTTTTGTTTTTTTTTAAAGAGTTCCTTTGGACTTTGATATGTTTTCATATATTAACCAACACTATAATAATTCAGTTTGAAAAGAGAAAAGCAGATTTGGCTTCAGACCAGTTGTTTTACATTAGGAAGGTTTGTGGCATGCACTGTGGTGGCAGGACAGGTAGCTTTCATCCTTCTAAGTTGGGAACTGCTGATTGAGAGCCCAGTGTCTGTTATTCTTAAAGTGTATTAGTTCTGGTTTAAGCACTTGGGCTTCAGGCCAGTTACTTTACATTAAGAAGGTTCTTGGTCTGCACTCTTGTGGGAGAAGAGGCTGGACTCTGCCCTTCTGAGCTGGGAATTTCTGGTTAAAGGTTTATAGTGCCTGAATATTTGAACTGTATCTTACTGAAATTGGTACACCTTGTTTGCTGTAGCATAGACTAGATCCAGGCCTGCTGAATCTAGCTTTGTTTATATGCTTGTTGTTTGATTGCTTGTTATTTCATTGGAACGCTAATTCCACCTAATACGCGGCTTCTCAGTGCTTCTGTGGATCACTAGTGATATCTGCATTGCTTACTGTACTTATTTCCTTGTTTCACTTGAAAGAAAGTTACTGTTTGTCGTTTTTGCATTTATGTTACCTGTAACACATTGCACTTAAGTTACCTGGCACTTGCTCACTAAAGCAATTATACAAGTCAGCACTAAAAATTAAAAGCACTACACCCTCACTCCCCACTGGCCCTTGTTTTCAATTATTAAGGAATTCCCAATATTATTCTAGCATGTCCAAAGGTCAGTTGTCAATCTCCTCTCCGGTCCTGCTTGTGAATCTGGGAATCTTGAGGCAATGTTACAACTGCCTCATGTACACAGACAACCCTCTCCTCCTCCCAACAAATTCCAACACATGTGAGAGATGCAACCATATAGCCAAACTGGAGGCTAAGCTCTCTCAACTCAGTACTGGCATAACTAGTCAGGAGGAGAAGGAAACCACACTCACTACAATTCCAGTCTCACATAGACCTACCACGACAGCAAACCAAACACATAATCACACAAAACATACTCGGAGGCTCTAAATAAAGATCTGCCTAAGCAGCAGAGACCTCCAAAGCAGACACCCAAGCAACCGCTACCCCAAAACAAAACACGTGCAACACATATCTCACAAAGCCAGTGTGCCGAACAGTCACAGCCCTTAAGACTAAACAACACACCTGATACACTTGTAATAGGTGACTCTATCGTCAGGCACACTGACGTCCCACTCACCAGGCTGAACAAGGAGAGGGTCACGGTGAGCAGCCTGTCGGGCGCTAGGATCCGCCACATAACACAAGCACTCAGGTCACTCCAAGGCAAGTACAAATATGACTCAGTCATTGTCCATGCTGGTGTGAATGACCTGAGACGTACCTCCCTGGACTACATGAAAAGAGACATAAAGGAGCTCTCTGAGCATGTAGCCCAGACCGGTATGACCCTGACCTTGAGTAGCATCTTACCCTCACCAAGAATGATGCCACAATATGAAGACAAGATGATCAATTTCAACAATTGGCTTAAGTGTTGGTGTCATTCAAAGGGGATCCAATGCCTGTCAGCTTGGGATGATATGCTCGACAAGCCACGATGCTTCGCTAGGGACGGCTTGCACCTGTCACTCCTGGGCTTTCGAATATTGGCAAAGGCTCTTGCTACCCCCATAGTGCCTTTTTTAGGCAAGGCTCAAAAGACAAACCCACCTCCATAGGTATCACAAGGGATAAGAAACTAAGAGTAATGCTACTCAACGCCAGAAGTCTAAACCTCAAGATGCATGCACTCCAAACTCTCCTTAGCATGGAGAACATCGATATCTGTGCAGTAACAGAAACCTGGTTCAGGGCTCCCGAGAGCACCCCAGCACTACCAGGTTATACCTCATACCATGCTTTTCGGCCCCAAAACTTGGACCGAACCACAAAAGGAGGGGGAGTATCGATATTCATCAAAGATACCCACACCTCCAGGTTGGTGGCAAAGCACGAAGCATCAGAGACTATCCATGCGCAACTAACAGTGGGTAAAACTGCCTTCCAGTTTATAGCCTGCTACAGACCACCCTCCCAAACCCAGGAACCCCACTCGGCCTTCTTGAGAACACTGGAAAATATGAAGGTCTCTCCAAACACCATTATATTGGGCGACTTCAACTACCCAAACATAGACTGGGAGCATTACTCTAGCTCCAACACCCTAGCCCAAAGGTTCCTAGAATTTATAAAATCAAATGCTATGGAACAACTTGTTACCACTCCCACAAGAGGGGAAAACATACTGGACCTGATCATCACCAACATGGGGACTCTATGCTCCAGACCAGAAATGTATCCCTCACTGGTAAGATCAGACCATAAACTAATCTTACTGGATATTCACATCCCGACCCCACCCCCTGCCCAGAAAACCACAGTGAAAAACTTCTCTAAAGCAAATTTCACACTCCTCAAAACCGAGGTGGAATCCTTCAAAGCCCCGGCCTGTGGAAAATACGCCTCAGACCGCAGAATCCTTTATAAACGCATTCTATGAACACCTTCAGGAATGCATGGATCATGCGATCCCAAATAAAACCAAGACCCAATCCTCCAAAGGCAGACATCCTGTCTGGTGGACCCCAGCCATAAACAAACTATACAATAGAAGGAGGAAGCTACTAAATGATAGAGCAAAATCCCAAAAAGGGAAGGCATCACTGATCAGTATTAGCAAAAAACTACGGGCACTCATAAAATTGTCTAAGGCCAGCTTCGAGAGAAAAATTGCACAGGACACTAAGGATAATCACAAGGCTTTCTTTAGTTATGTTAGGAACCAGGGTGGTAATTCCCAGATATGCTCAGAATTAGTCCAAAATGACAAAAAATACACTGAACCCGCAGACATTGCCAACATCCTAGCTGACAGGTTCAGTGCAAACCCCCCCCCACCAAAAGGGCAAATATCTATCCCAGCAGAGTGCTGCCCCCCTGACATCTCAGATGCTCAGGTAAGAGCCGCCCTCTCCAAAGCAAAAAACACAGCATCAATGGGACCAGACAGTGTCCCGGGCTGCATCCTACATGAACTCCAAGAAGAGCTAAACCCATACATAAAACTACTGTTCAATCTCAGCCTTACTACAGGATATGTGCCCAAAGAGTGGTGTACAGCAACAGTGGTCCCTCTCCATAAAGGTGGTGCCTCAACGGATCCTGGAAACTATCGCCCCATAAGCCTGACTAGCTTGGTCTGCAAAGCTATGGAAAGGATCATCATGGACCTCATAAATAAAGATATTGGGGACCTACAGACACTGGATCCTACCCAGTTCGGCTTTGTTAAGGGCAGATCCTGCCTCTTAAACCTGGTTGATTTCTTTGAAACAGTCACCAAGGCGAATGACGAGGGGAAGGTGGTCCACACAGCCTACCTGGACCTCGCAAAAGCCTTCGATACAATACCCCACACGGGCATTATAGATAAGCTCACCAGCTTAAATATAAACCCCTATGTCACTAGATGGATTGCAAACTGGCTCAAGGACAGAACCCACATGGTTAGAATTGCTGGAGCCATGTCAGACTCCAAACCAGTTACAAGTGGTGTCCCACAAGGCTCAGTCCTGGGACCTCTCTTGTTCGGTATATATTTTTCGGAGGTACAGGTCAACACGGAAGGACTGTGGCTGACCAAGTTCACAGATGACTGCAAACTGGGCGCCATAATCGACTCTCCAGCCGACACAAGCATCCTCCAAAAGGGCCTCATAGAAACAGACAACTGGTGCCAGAGCCATGACCTCAAGCTAAATGCCAAAAAGTGTATAGTAATCCCCTTTGGCAAAAACAAAGTGCCCACAAATTACCACATAGGTGGTAATCCATTAAGTACAGAAGAAATAATTAGGGACCTGGGGACCCAAGTTGATAGCAATTTCTCATTTGACAACCACGTGGCCAAAGTGGTTAGAAAAACATTTTATATAGCCCACCTAATCATGAAGGGATTCACATCTATATCAGGGGAGGTCATCGTGCCTCTTTACTCATCCCTCATCAGGCCCATAATTGAGTACAATGCCCCTTTTGGGATGTACCTTACCAGACACCTGCAGCAACTGGAAAGACCCCAAAAGTACCTCACCAAGAGGATCAAAGGGCTCAAACAGATGCCATATGCCTCCCGATTAAAGAAACTCCAGCTCTACTCAGTGGCATACCGCCTGTTCAGAGGCGATCTGTGCCTGACGTATAAAGCCATGTCCAACCTGGAATTAGTGGACATGCTGCACCTCAGAAAATCCAAATCCCATCGAGCTACGCACTCGAGAGACTTGAACCTCAGCACTGAAATAAATAGGACATGCTGGAGGGACAGATTCATAACCCAGAGGCACCCTTCACTCTGGAATAAAATCCCAGTCCAGGTTAGGCAGAGTCCCTCATTGACTCTCTTCAAGAGGAATCTTGATGAGTGGATGGGAGATCGTAGGTTTACCCCGGGTATCACTTCTGTGTCACTGTTAGACAGAGGCACAGTATACTAACTTCGAAAAAGGGCATAGCAAAATAAATTTAAAATGGGTGGCGAAACCCAAACACATTCTGGCTAGGCTTATAAATGCCCTAGGGCAGATAGCCTAGTATGAACCTATGAACCTATGAAACTGTAAATTAGGTGGTGGTGGTGGTGGTGGTATTCAAGCTGAAGAGAATGTTCTTGGTGCTGCAATTCCTGTTACCACCAGAGGGGGTGTTAGAGCCCAAACTTTCATGAAAGGGCAGAGTCATAACAATAGCACAAGGTCATGTGGCTGTGCCATGCTGCTACAGAAGTTCCCAAGCTGTCGTCATAACCTATAAAAGGCGTGTAAATGAATGGAATTAATTTTATATACAAGAGCTCTGGTTTTGTGTTATGTGGCTTATACCTATCTTTCCTAGCATATAACAAATGGAAAAACACAAGGAAGTGATTGCTGCTGCTGCCATGTGTAGTCTAAAGTAGTGTGTGTGTCTCTCTTTTCTTTGCTAAACTCACTCTTTTGTGTCTCAGTTTTAATTCCTGCAAATTTGTCTTGTGATGTGAGGGAAAAGTGTGGCCTCACTTCAAAATGACAGTACCACTGCAACTTACAGAAACAGCTAAATTATATTAACTATTTTATGTAACTAATACACATTTGTGTATATATGTACTCACCAGAGGGGAATGTATGACAACAAATAGAAATGTGGCCCTTGTTAAAAATTAAATGCATGTGGCACAGGAAGGCAGTAAGTGGAGATATAGATGCCTATACAAAACTACCTGAATGCCAGATTACTGATCAAAGCTTACAGGGTTTGGTTAAGTAGGTGCATATACGCTTCACTTCATAAAGATTACCTTTTTGTAGTATGTTATGCTGTTGCACTAACCCCCCCCCCCCACACACACACACACACACACGAGTATTATATCTGATATTTTTCTGGTTAAAGTCAGTCAAACAAAATGAATGAATGTTTGTCGGTGGCAACAGACAGTTACATTCTTGTAGTATGGATATGTTACCCACTTGTTAAATGTCAGAGTTAGAGGAAACAGACTTTTAAGTTTAACACAGAATTCTTAATAGCACAAGACAGGAACCATTGCATCAACATATGCCAGAAGGTATATACTACAAAACTGTCAAATAATGCTTATGGCTGCATATTTTTATATAAAACAGACCTGTTACAGTACCTGTTCTGGAAGTTTGAGTTCAGTTTTACAAATAATTTGTTGACAGTAAAAAGCATAATGAACAAAGTACTTCAAATACAAGAATTTATCAAATGTGAATTTTAAATAATCTTATCTGAGCATAAGCGAATGTCACGGAAATGAAAGAGAAAGGAACCATATGTTGGTAAGTACAAGCAGCTGTGAACAGAATGTGTGGGAAAGCTGTTCTTTGGCTTTGAGACAATCTCTTAATGTCATCAGACCAAGTTTTTTTTTTCTGCCTGGATACCATGATAATAATTGGTGGCCTCCCTGCTTCAGTTTTACCATCCCGTTCACAACAAAATACTGTCAAAGTCAGGGAACCAGTCAGCTGTTCAGACAATGAATTAATTTATTCTAGCATCATGAGTTGTTTTACCTTTTTGAATGGAGGTCAGATATTATGGACCTTCCTTGTGCCTTTTGACACACTGTAACACCCACCCCCCATATTACCAATAGGGAATTTTGAATTGATTGCATCCACACCCCCCAGCACCTGCTACATTTATATTCTTATGAGACCCTAGCCCTAATGGAGCATGTGATTCCTCTTCATCTCAGCAATTTTATATTACATGAAGATTGTTTTTGTTAACCATGGTAGTCTGAATGGTCTCTTACATACTGAATGAAAGTTTTGACAGAACGTCTCTTCAAGAGTTGCATTGTAAACAGTAATATACATACAATGGTTGTGGTGAAGGAGAGGCAAAGAGTAAAGGAGGAAAGGAGGGGCTATATACAGTGAGATAACATCGAGACAGGCTCTGAGACTGAAGTGTAGTATTAAATAAATTGGAAGGGAGGCTAATGCCAAGTAAAAGTTAATCATCTGCCACAGAATAAGAGAGGGTAGTTTGAGGAGGGCATTAGTCTAGCGAATAATTTTAGTAATAAAGTGCAGTTATGCTGAAGTGTAAGAGAGGTTATTTGATTTCCATGTTACAGTTACACATCTAGCTTGCTTGAAGGAAAGATTTTGATGTTCTTTTTTAAAATTATCTTTTGGAATTGCTTTAGTTGTTTTAGAGAGCCACAGTGATGTGATCTATACTGTTTGTTGGTTTCAAATTTGACTGCTTTATTGTAGCATTGTTCTAGTTTGGCTGGTGGAAAGGATTTGATATTGGTTAGGGTTAGAAAGGCATATAATTGGGTGGCGATTAGTGTTTTACTCTATAAAAGCAGCCTAGCTTTTGGTGTGTCTTTTTATGGCTTGCTGAAGGTGAAAATCAAATTTCAGGTGGTCATCTAGAATCTCATCTTGTAGTTTGGAGTGAGATACCCGTTTCATATTGTTGGATGACAATATATTAAATGCACGTTTTTGGGGAGGAAAGAGAATTAGTAGTGAACAGGAGTAGTTTCATTTAGTTGTTTGTTTGTTTGTTTGTTTTTCAGGAGGAGTTGTGAGTTGAGCCAAGTTTCTCTGGAGGAGAAGGAGTTCTGGGTGTGTGTTTGGAGCATGGGTAGCGTCCTAGCAGCACATATTAGATTGGAGTTATCAGCGTATTGTACAATGGTGGCCTTTTTGGATGCTGTGTTTAGGTCGTTGATGAATAAGTTATAAAGAGTCGAGGTCCTAGGATGGAGCCTTGTTGGACTTTGATGGATATAAGAAAGAAAGAGGAGAAATCAACTTGTTGTTTCACTGCTTGGGTCCTATTAGTGAGGTAAATAAGAAAGCATTTAAGTGAGGAGAGTGATAGACCATAGGAAGAGAGTTTAGTTAGGAGACTTTGATGACTTGACTGTGTTGGATAGATTCCGAAATAGGGTAGAGGTTAGAAGACCCAAATTTCTGTTTTGATTTGTTATATCTGTGAACTTTAGAAGCATAGTGGTTCCACTGTGATTGAGTCTGAAGCCATGTTGTGAGAGAGAGAGAAGGTTATAAGAAGTACTATATGTAGTAGGACGGTGCAGTGGTAGCATTGTCGCCTCACAGCAAGAGGTTCTCCGGTTTGATTCTTGGCTGGAGTGTCTTCTGTGCGGACTCTGCATGTCCTTCCTGCATTTGTATGAGTTTCCTCTGGGTGCTCTGGTTTCCTACCACGTTCAAAGACATGCATCTGGAGCATTTCTTCCCAGGCCTCCGCTGAAAATTGGCTGCGTTCCAAGTCAGACTTTCCCAGTTAACAAATGTTAAATAAATAAATAGTAAGTTGATAGTAAATACATCTTTCCAAGATTTTGGATAAGTATGAAAGAATGGTGGTTGGTCAGTAGTTTGTGAGCTTGGATGGTGGCTTTGGTTTTGTTTGCTTTTAGGAGACCTGATTCTGCTAGCTGTATATCATTTAGTCTAGTAGTCGCTTCTTTTAAGGATTTTGTGGAGAACAGTTCTGTTAAATCATTCGTATATCATTAAACTGGATTGGGTACAATGCAGAGCTGATACAGACAACAAAGATATTAAAAAATTAATGGTCCAAAACTTAATGCTTGAGGAACTTCAACAGTGATAGGTTCTGCTGTCAGTAAAGCTGTCAATTCGATAGCCATCTTATGAACTATTTAATGGGCCTGAACCAACTCCTCAACCACATAGGTGAGCACTGGCTCCCTGTTGTAAATCCAAATCACTTAGCTGGCTATGAGTGACTGTGTCAGACAACTTTGATAGATTAGGATGGAGCGACAATCTACAGTAAAGCCATTGTTAAGTCTGTTCCTGAGAAGGTTAGTGAAAGTTAACAAATTAGTCTGTTTGGAATAACCCAAATAAAATGTTGTTGAAGTGCTGAAAGAAGTTTATGGTCAGTGAGTTCACTGGGCACCCACCTCTCCAGTACTTTAAAAATGGTGTGCAGGTAAAGCAGTTATACAGATCGTACCTCCTGTGGTATAGTGAAACATGTCCTTTAGGACAACAAATGCCAGAAAGTCAGTGGTTAATCATTATTGGCACTAGATAAACAGTTTGTTCTGAAGCCACGCCAAGAAGTTCTGCAGAAAGGTTGTCATGAACATGGGAGACACTTTTGAGTTTGGCAAGCAGTGTCTGTATTATAGAGTGGAAGTTAAGGCAGGTAACATTTCTTTAATTGTGGATATTAGAGTGACTTGTAAGTGAATATTTTTACAGAGGCAGTTTGGCTCCTTTTTTTTTTTTTTTTGGCAATCATACATTTATATAAATGAAAACAAACCATACTGACATAAATTTAGTTGCAGACATTATACATCACAAACCATATTGACATAATTTTAGTTACAAACATTATACATCACTTTTAATTTATCGAGTCATTGTCAGTCAAATCCTGCCTTCTTTTAAATCCTAAACCTCCTCTGCACATATTGTTCCCACAATTCCCATTTTATATTTATATATATATATATATATATATATATATATATATATATATATATATATATATATATATATATATAATTTGCTCCTACCCTGTTCTAATGATCCCAATCCCAGATGGTTTTATCTCTGTACTATATTTACTAATTGGTTTAGACTTTGATTTCCATTTTCTATTAATTAGACGCAGCAAGGCTTTGCTATGTCTAGGCAATTCCAATTCTGTATCATAGCTCAAAAAAATAATTTCCTTAGTTACACCAGTTTGCTCGCCAAGTATCTCTGACAGAGTAGTCTGCAGGGAATCTTTACAGTCTGCCAACTCATTACACTCTCAGCAAAAAATATGTTCCCAGTGACATCTTTCTTCTCCATCACACCTCAAACATTTGCTGTCTACCTGAGGAAAAATTATTTGTAGTCTACTTAGATTATAAAAATTCCTATGTAAACACTTCCAAGCAAAGATCCTAAATCTTCTGGACTTTATTGCATATTTGTGAGACATACATATATCCCCATTGTTTCTTTGTGAATTGGTTATCCAGTCTGTCTTCCCAATCTTTTCTCACCTCCTCTGATTGATTCTTATAGTTATCATGCAGTATTTTATATGCTGTACTAATTATTCCTTTCCTTTTTAATGGTAGCTCCTGTTCAAGATTCTACTAAAAACTCTACCAGCGCTGGTCTTTCCCTTAGGATTCCTCTGTTTTTTTCTCTTTGCCTATATTCTGATATCAATCCTTGATAGGGAAGGCAATCTCTATCCTGCAGTCCAAATAAATTATTGGCTTCTTTCCATTCTATTAGCTTTCACTCTCTAATTATTTGCTCCCAGTACCTTGGTTCTTTTGTTGTTTTTCTCCAATAAATTCCAGCCCCCTCATGCCTATTGTCTGTATCCCTAATTGGAGTCATCCATATCAGCAGAATCTCCTTTCTCCATTCTCATGTTGGCTTATTTCTTGTTATACTTTCTGCTACTTCATGAATATAATATTCTGTATGATTATTGTTATTCTCCTTAAGTATCTACATCCAAAATCCCAGTCTCTCCTTTTTCTTGAGCTTCCCCTCTGTTTCATCATCATCCCTTTCCACTTTGAATTGCAGGTTTCTGCTTGTGCTATGTACAAGAGCCTTAACTGTGTAACTCTGAAATACCCCTTCAAAGCACGTAATCCCAAACCACCATGTTCTGTTGGAAGAATCAGCTTATCCCACTTGACTCTTGCTGTCTTCCCTTCCCAAATAAAATCCTTCAGCTCTTTATTAATTGCTGTCCACTTTTCCTCTTGTTGATAAAAATATGACTGACCTGTGTATAAAACTAAAGGGACTAAAAACATTTTAACTGCTTGTATCTTACTATCGATGTCAGTATAACAGAACGTCCAGTTTCTCAGTTTTTGTATTATCTTTTGTTTATTGTCTTCCCACATATCCTTCGCTGCCACACAAGAATCCTTTTAAGTCCATACTCCCAAGTACTTCATTTTATCATGGTCCCATAAATACATATTTTGCTGAACCAATTTGTGCGTGGGTAACTGCCTGAAAATGTTCCAGAACACTGAAATGTCCTTTTCTGGTTTTATCAGGTATAAAATAATATCATCTGCAAACAGAGCCAGCTTTTCTTGAATACCATACCAGTTATATCCTTGAATTTCTGAGTCCCTTATTTTCTTTGCCAGTGGTTCTATGCCAGTAAAGGGGAAAGAGAACACCCCTGCCTGGTTTTTCTTCACAAGCCGAAATTGTCAGAAAGGAACCCCACCCACTTTAATTGTCACCTCCGATCCCTCATATATCCTCCTAATCAACCGTATAATTTTATCAGGGAATGCAAATGCTTCCATTGCCCTGCTGTGGAAGTTTGGAAGCTAGGAGGGAAAAAAACTTATAAAGATCTAGAACATATTGTTTAACAGTATTTTAAGGGGGTGGAAGGCTGGTATAATGGTTAAGGTATTTACCTTACAGACACAAGGTGCTGGGTTTGATTATTACATGGGGTAATTAGCCATGCTCAAAATGGCCCACAAGGGCAGTTAGACTAATACTAATCTATGAACCTATAAACTCCCATCTTACTCTGTCAAATGCTTTCTGTGCATCAAGTCCCGCCAACAACAGTAATATTTTCGTAACATTCTGCTTCCCTCTGAATCATCAGTGCTCTGTTAACATTGTCAAATGTTTTCCTCCCCTCTATAAAACCACATTAATCCATATCTATCAATTTTGACATCACATTTCCATTCTTTTAGATATTATAGACATAAACACTTTATAATCATGGTTTAGAATTGAAATGAGCCTGTATGAAGCTGGATCTGATGGCTCTTTACCCTATTTAGGTATTACAGCCACCACCACTTTTTTCAAGGATGTTGGTGCTTCTCCTCTTAAAATACTGTTAAACAAAACCTTCCAGATATTTATCATTTTTTTCCCTCCTAGCTTCCAAACTTCCACAGGAATACCATCTATTTCTGGGGACTTTCTTGTGGCTTGGTTATACATCGCCATTTTTATCTCATCTCATCCTATCCTAACTGTTAGTAATTGAGCCTCATCTTCCTGTAACCTTGGCATATTTATTTTTTCTGTAAACATTTCCATTTGTACTTTTTCCTGATTTCCTTTTTATAAAACTTCCGAAATATTTCCAGTACCTCTACAAGATCTCTTGTTAGTTTCCTTGTTATAGGTTCCCTAAGCATGGCGACAACTCTTTCTACTTTCTGTTACCCGAGTCATTGTGCTAAAAATTTTGTGCTTTGAGGTTATTATCAAAAACAGTTGCTTAACAGCAATCTTTCTTAACTCATGCATATTATCAAGGTAATCCCTTATTTTCTGTTTAGCACTCTGCAATTGTTCTTACTCTTGTTCTTTGAGATTCCCCCTATTCTGCAATAGTTTAGCATTTGTCAGTTTAGCATTTGTCAGTTCCTCTAGATAATTCTTGATGTTAAGTTGTCACTCTCGCCTTCTTTCTTGCTGGTTGGGTTCGGAGCCGACCTTAGGCTCCGACTAGGCCATTTTCTAAAGCTCGAGAGCTACTTACTGGCTTGAGGCCTGCCATATCCCACAATGCCTGGCGCTAGACCCCCAGATCTCTTTTGCCATTTCAGCTACGAGGTTGCTCTTTACTGGCTCAGGTCGTATTCATCTTTTTGTAATATTAGTAGTTAAACTTTTAGTGTATATTTTTCAAGTTTCTTGTTTATTTAGAGTAGTACTGTAGATTAGTCTTACTTTGTCCTGTGTTTTCTGACCCTTGGGAAACTCGTTTTTTACTTAGAGAGTTTCTCCCCCCCCCCCCCATCTCCGTAAGTAGGCCATTTAAATTAGAGGCTATCCCCTTCCCTTTTAAATTGTTCCAGTAGGAAGTAGTGTTTAGCCTTTGTAGTCTAAGATAATAGTCTCTTAGTTTTGTTAGTACTGTTACCTTTAGTTTTTTGTGTGAATGTGTGGGACTAGTGTGTGTGTGTAAGCTTTTTTTGTTTGCACTAGTCTAACATTCATCCATCGGTATTCCTTTTTTCTTTAACATGTCAAAAGATACCAAGGTATCAGGGTTCAAGAAGTGTGACTCGTGCTGTCAGAAAATGTCTCTGACAGACGGCCACACTTCTTGTGTTTATTGTTTAGGTGCCCTATACCTGCAGGACTCTTTCTCGGTATGTCATGCCTTTAGTCCGAGAGTCCTGCAGGAGCATAGGAACAAGCTGATTCTCAGGGGGTTACTAAAACCCAAGGGGTCTCCGGCAAAGTCTCAGCCAGCGAAAACCCCTAAGCCCACCAAGCCGTTGGCTCCCAGTACGGAGCCGTCGCCAGGTGAAGCGTCGGCCGGAACCAAAGTATCTAAATCTCTCTCGGCTCCGATCTTGGCGTCGGAGCCGTCAGGGAACCGTAAGCGATCCAGGTCGCCATCCCTAGAGTCGATTCGCTTGGCTCTGGGATCGCCTTTGCTACAGTCTGAACGGAGCCATCGGTCCCACTCTTCTTGGTCCTCAAGGCTATCCGATCATGAATTGGAGAGAGTGGTTAGTAGACTCCTCAAATCGCTGGCCCTGGCTAAAATGTTAACTAGCCCTCCTCATCAGGCTGTGGCTGTTCCTGTTTCTGAATTAGTTCCTCCTCCGACTCCTCCTGTCAGTTCGGAGCCGGAGCTTGTTGGGGCTCGGATCCTGGAAACGTCGGCGCCGATGCTTCCCCTTTCGGCTCCTTCGTCGGCTCCGATTTCTTCAATGGTTCCGTCCTTGGAGGGATCTGGGCGCCAAGACTCCCTCGTCGGCTCCGAGGGGGCAAGTGGCATCAGACCCTTGTCTGACCCTGTTCTCCCTCTCGGAGCCTCGGTGCAGGTAAGCTCGGCTCCTACATCGGCCTCGGAGCTGTCCCTTTCGGTGCCAGAGAGGATTCCTGTCTCTTCGGAGCGGGGGCCCTCTTCTCTGCCGGACAGGGGTGCTTTTGAGGTCATGAGGAGCGTGCTGACTTCTGAGTCTGCACCTCGATCAGCCCCTTCAGCTCCTCCCCCCAGGGTGCCTGCTTCAGTCTCTGCCCCTCCTCCAGACCCCAAGCGAGGGGATCAAATGCTCCAGGTCACCCCACTGGGTGTATCTTCCTCTTCCGAGGCCTCCCCTGAGATTTCAGAGGAGCGCCCTCGAAAGAGGAAATGTAAGAGGAAACATGTTGACTCCCCAGAGTCTGTCACGTCAGATACTGACTTGGAGGATTCGGAAGGGTCCCCAAGATCCCCCTCTGAAGATGTCTTTTTCTCAGACATCCTTGAAATCCTTAAGCAGAGGGGGAACTGGTCTGCCCTTAACCCTTCTGAGGACGAGTCGGTATACTTGGATGCGTTTGGTTCTCGCCCCTCCACCTCCGGGGTGTCTCCGCCCTTCAATCCATTGATGGAAGTAGTGGCTCGGAAGGCGTGGTCAGCTCCGGACACACTGGAACCAACCCCCCCGCAGGCCCACTAAGTTTATTACGGCCCCTCAAGATAAACAGATACCATGGTGGTAGCAGCTGCCATGAAAAAGGAGTTGGCTGACACTTCTGTACCTGTCCATCCCCCTAATAAAGAGTCTAGGATGATGGATAGATACGGGAAGCGGATGTTTTCCTCAGCGACCTTCTCTATGCGGTCGCTGAATTATTTGTGCCACTTTACCCGTCTTCAGAGGGATCTCCTCAAGGAGCTAGGAGATACCTGCAAGATCCATCAGCTGCGGGGGCTCAAGACAAGATAAACTTCCAGCTGGCGACTCTTAATTCTATCCTCAACTCCTCCATGCGGCTCATTTTGTATGCGGCTGATTGGGCGAGTAGGGCCGCAGGCACAGGCGTGGCTTTGAGAAGACATGCCTGGATGCGGTTATGTAACTTTGCTGATCCCTTCAAGGCGTCCTTCACCAACACCCCTTTTGATGGTTCGGCTCTGTTTGGACCTCAGGTGAAAGATACCCTTACCAGGTGTGAGCAGGAAGGCAAGACTCTCTCTGCCGTTGGAGTCTGTTTTTCCACTCCCTCTAGACCATACCCTAAGGGTCAGAAGGGTGGAAAGATGTGGTTCCGGAAACCCCAGGGAGCCGTGCCTGACACACATGGCGAGTTTCCCTCCAGAGGCAGAGGAGGAAACAACAATAGACGCTGCCCGCGGGGCAGAGGGGGTCCACAGAATCAGGGCAGCAGAGAATCTTTCTCTGACAAGCCCTTCCAGCACCCCTGAGGGGCTGCCCGGCTGTCCGCCTTCGGATGCAGTCGAGGAAAGGTTGTCTCTGTACCCAGAAGCCTGGCGTCTCATCATTCGAGACAGATGGGTACAGTCTATCATATCCGGAGGTTACAAAATCCCGTTTTTCCACACCCCCTTAAAATCAAACAACCCCATCCCAGATGTTCCACCCAGTCTAAGGGAACAGGCAGTACAAGAAATTTCAAGACTTCTAAAAAAACGGGCCATCCAAAAAGTCCCAGCAGACCAGCAAGGATCCGGAATTTACTCAAAGTTCTTTTTTGGTACCAAAAAAGACAGGGGACTAGAGACCCATTTTGGATCTCAGCAGACTAAACAAGTCTTTTCAAAGAACGAAGTTCCAGATGGTCACGCTTCAGTCCATTCTACCCTTTTTGGGTCAGGACAATTGGATGTGCTCCATAGATTTTCAGGATGCATACTACCACATCAAAATGGACAGGCGTTCCAGAAGGTTTCTCCGCTTCTGGCTGGGAGCCAGTCATTACCAGTTCAGAGCCCTGCCCTTTGGTCTCACCACAGCCCTCAGGGTGTTCACCAAATGCATGGCAGTGGTTACCGCTCACCTGAGATGGCAAGGATTCCTTCCGTATCTAGATGACTGGCTCCTTACTGCTACCACCAGACACCAATTGCTGAGAGCCAGGGATTATACCATCCAAACATGCTCCAACCTATGTATCTCAATAAATTTTGAAAAGACTGCATTGTCGCCTTGTCAGTCTTTAACCTTTATAGGCACAAGATTAAATATGGAAGATCTATCTGCAAGACTTCCAGTAGACAGAGTGGCAGTCATTCACCGACATGTACAGGTATTATTAGGATGCAGAAAGATTCAGGCCAAATTCGTCCTAAAATCCTTGGGTCTCATGGCAGCAGTGATCATATTAGTTCCCCTGGCTCATTTTCACATGAGGATTCTCCAGTGGATGCTTTTCACCCAATGGTCCTTTCAACAACTTCCTTTGTCTCACAAGATAATAATTAATAATTACACAGTCATGCAAGGACCACTTGGCTTGGTGGATGGTCTCTCCATCAGTACCCCAGGGCAGACCATTTATCCTTCCTCCTCCAGTTTCCACGGTGACCACGGATGCCTCCCTGATCGGGTGGGGGGGCCATTTTCAGGGCAGGACTGTCCAGGGCACCTGGCAAACCCACGAGTACCACTTGCACATAAACTTCTTAGAGATGAGGGTGGTGCTTTTAGCGTTGTAAGCTCTTCAAAACTCTCTACCCACTGGGACCATTGCAATTCAGACAGACAATATGTCTGTAGTGTGGTACATCAACAAGCAGGGCGGAACCAAGTCCTATCCCTTATGTCGAGAAGCACTCAGACTATGGCAGTGGGCGATCTCCTCTCAGCGGTTTCTGACAGCAACGCACATCCCTGGGAAGTCCAACATCATAGCGGACAGGCTAAGCAGAGCTATTCTCATGCCTCACGAGTGGTCTCTCAGTCGGACAGTAACGGACAAAATCTTCTGCAAATGGGGTCAGCCTTGCTGCGACCTTTTTGCAACTCCTCTCAACAGCAAGTGCGACAGTTTCTTCACTCTCTTCCCTCTTCCCGGACACTCCCCCAGAGACGCTCTAGTTCACAATTGGCCCCAGGGACTTCTGTATGCATTCCTACCCTTTCCCTTAATTCCCAAACTAATTCAGAAAGCTACCGTGCTGAGGTGCAGGATGATCCTCATTGCCCCCTACTGGCCTCAACAAATTTGGTTCCCGTTCCTGCATCGTCACCTTCTAGAGCAGCCTTGGAATCTGGACCCAGTTCCGGACCTCTTGATCCATCAGTCAGGCAGGCTGCATCAATCTCTTCAGTCTCTTGGTTGCTCCACTTCCAACCTTAGCCTGGCTTCCCAGTATTTCCCATTTAGTGCATGAGATTATTCTTTCTTTGCACAAACCTACAACCAGGAAGACTTATGCTAGTAAGTGGAAACGTTTCTCTTTCTGGGCAGAGGCTAGAGATATAGATCCCTTCACGACCCCTGTCCATAATGTCCTAGACTTTTTAGCAGAACTTTTTCAAGCGGGCTCCTCTTCTGCCACCATTAGTGTTATGCTAGCGGCAATCTCTAATTTCCATACGGGCCTCTCAGAAGCCAGTATCATGTCCCATAAGCTTTGCAAAGCCTTTCTGAAAGGAACAATCTTGCTCAGGCCTCCAGTGAGAGATCCCCCGCCTTCGTGAGTCTTAAATTTGATCCTAGCTTCCTTGATACTGCCTCCCTTTGAACCGGCAGCTTCCTGTTCCTTGAAATTGCTTACTTGGAAAACCCTCTTTTTGGTGCCATTACTTCAGCGGGGAGAGTTTCTGAACTTCAAGCCCTTTGTGTTCATTCTCCTTACCTAGTTTTCCATAAGGATAGAGTTTCACTCAGGACTAATCCTTCGTTCCTACCTAAGGTCCCCTCCGAAAATAATTTGAATCAATCCATCGATCTGCCAGACTTTTTTTCCATATTATTCCAACAAAGCTGAACACAAATTACACCAGTTTGGATGTTCATAGGCAATTACGTTTCTATTTGCATAGGACTGAGAAAATAAGGAAATCAGACCAACTCTTCCTATCCTGTGCGGAGGGTAAGCAGGGTCGACCAGTGTCTGAAGTAACCTTATCCAGGTGGTTGTCCTGTATTATTACCCTTGTTTATCAGTTGAGGAATAAAGAACTCCCTGCTAAACCTAAAGGCCACTCTACTAGGGCTTTAGCTACATCGGTAGCTTTTCAATCAAGACTACCTATGGAAGCCATTTGTGCGGCGGCCACATGGGCCACCCCTCATACCTTCATTTCACATTATAAATTGGATCTTGCCTCTGCTCATGAGTCTGTTCCGATGAGCCACCCAGGACTAAGGTGCTAGGGACGCTGTCCCACCCAGCAAGAATGAAGGCGAGAGAGACAACTTAACATTAAGAAGTTATGTACCTACCATAACATTCCATGTTAGTTGTCTTCTTCTTGCCTTCTTTCTTGCGTCCCACCCTCCATCCCCCTAGCCTAGATGGACCGAGAAGAGTCCTCCTATGGGTCTTGTCACTGGCTGAGTCTTTACCAATTATGTCCTCTACCTTTCTCTTCAGCCCTGTAGCTGAAGTTTTTGCTATTCGGACGGTTGTCGTCTTGTATTATGATGGTGTTAGGTCTTCCAAATGAGATCTGGGGGTCTAGCGCCAGGCATTGTGGGATATAGAGAGGCCTTGAGCCAGTAAGTAGCTCTCAAGCTTTAGGAAATGGCCGAGTCGGAGCTGAAGGTTGGCTCCGAACCCAACCAGCAAGAAAGAAGGCGAGAAGAAGACAACTAACATGGAATGTTATGGTAGGTACATAACTTCTTATTACTTCTTAATATCTCTCTTTCTTTTATTTCCACCCTATTTTAAGCTCCACTTTATTTGTATCCCACTCCCTAGCTATATTTTCAGAAGAAGTTTCTGTCTTCTTTAATAACTACCGAATAATTTTCACTATCCATTTGTTAAATTCCTTTTTTTCAGCAGATAGGTGGGAAAGTGCCAGTGTCTCATTAAATCCTTACTTCTAAAGCTAAAAACTTGCTCCCCCTCCATTGATAATCTACCACTACTCCTTCTCCAAAAAGCTGCTAACTCTCTAGCCTTTCCCACCCCCATTCTCATTAACCGGTCTATTACTGAATCTAAAGTACCTACTGTCTGGAAGCATTTCTATACCTTTCCCATCCACAAGGGAAGTAACTTATCAGAACTAGCTAACTTCAGACCTATTGCTTTTCTGTCTCCCCTCCCTAAAATTCCTGAGAAATGTGTTCACAAACAATTCCTAATCTTTCTCTTACTAGAAAATCTTCTTACCTCCACTCAACATGGTTTTCGACCTAAACATAGCACTGCTACCACTCTCATTTCCTTCATAAACACCGTATCCCAAGCCAGAGACCATAGCAAACTTAGTTCATGCCTATTTCTTGATCTCTCAAGGACATTCAACACTGTCTCCCACCCCTTCCTCCTGCACAAACTCTCAAAACTAAACATCTCCACTTCCACTATCTCCTGTGTTGCTAGTTACCTTAATGACCAACTTCAATCTGTTAAATGGGTCTCTGCAACTTCTATTGTCAAGATGGGTGTACTTCAAGGGTCAATCATCGGCCCATTACTGTTCAACATCTTTACCACTCTGCTGTATACATCATGTCCACAGTCGTCACTCATAGAATATGCAGATGATTTGACGGGTATCACCATAGTAGATTCCCTCTTTGACTTAATACAGTGACACAGAAATGCTTCTTATCAATTGAAAATTGGCTCACTAAGAACCAGTTAATTCTAAATCCAAAAAGAGACCAAGATTCTACTTTTCATCCCCAAATCAGTGAGACACCTTAAATCTTCTTCCTGTAGCTCATTGCTCAATAACACCCCTATCTCTGTCGAATTACACACCAAACTACTAGGGGTCATCATTGATGACCACCTCAAATTCGATCTGCACATTCTCAACAACATTATTAAACCCATCAAACACTTTGACTCCTTCACAAGAACAAAATGTTTTTATCCAGTAAAGCTAAAATCTCCTATCCCATGCCTACCTCCTCCCCATACTACTCTATGGCTCTGAAATTCTTACTAACCTTCAAACCACTGTCCTAACAAAACTTGACTCCACTTGGAATAAAGTTGCAAGATTTGCAGCTGACCATTCCTAACACTCACACCACTGCCTTGCTCTTAAAAGGATAAACTGGCTAGAGGTCCCTCACCATCTGCTTCTCTCTCTCAACTTCAAATGATTCATTCTTTCTTATATGTGCCTTCCTTCTGTCCTACAATTGCCTCTGTTGTCTCCCTCTATTCCCCTCCTAAGTCCCTATGAAGCTCTATACAAAACCTTCTTCAAATCTACACGCCTAAAACAAAAACAGGTAAATGCTGTACAGCTACTTCCCAGCCCAGTCTTAGAATAAACT
Source organism: Protopterus annectens (assembly GCF_019279795.1). NCBI lineage: Eukaryota > Metazoa > Chordata > Ceratodontiformes > Protopteridae > Protopterus > Protopterus annectens. The sequence continues at coordinate 1,674,755,216 of NC_056737.1, forward strand.
GCCTTTAGATATTAGAAATATCAATCACCCACTTATTTAAAGGTGCTATGAAAAACTATCTAACCAGCACATGGATCTGCCAATGTAACCACCTCTCTTGGAGAATCACACCATACTCCTCTCCTCCCTGTTACCAAATTCCCTATCTTTCTTCTATTCACTATCCTACAATAAAAATGTTCTCTATCTACAGCGACTGTTCAGCTCATCTTACTGAAGCTGCTCAAGAACATTTCTCTGAAAAGATTGTACTTTGTACAACTTGTTATCCTTGATGCAAAAATGTCTATACTCTCTGGGTTATTAATTCTTGTACTACATATATTTGTTTTTTCTCTTAATTTTGATGTATCTGTGTTTGTTTTATACTTTTTTTTTTTACACTTGTTTTTTACTTGATTTTTGTAATTCTGGAGCTTTTCTCCTTGAGCCTCTGCTGAAAAAGGGCTTCGGCTCAGCCAGACAGCTTGCTTTCCTTGATGTAAATATGTATATACTCTCGGGGGTTGTTAATCTTGTACTGCATATATTTGTATATCCTCTTAGTTTTGATGTATCAGCGTTTATTTAATACTTGATTGTAGTTTTTACACTTTTTTTACTTGAGTTTTGTAATTGTGGAGCTTTTCTCCAAAGGCCTCTGCTGAAAAAGGGCTTCGGCAAAGGCAGACTAACCCCGTCAGCAAAATTCAAGTAAATAACTAGTGCCTAAGTTCAAAATGCTGTCACTTCACAACTTGTTACCCCTTATTCCCCATTTGAGTTTTCTAGTAATCTCAGATTTAAAAGATGCATATCATCATATTGGTTTTGACCCAAATTTCTGACTTACCTTAAAGTTTCCTGAGTCAGGATCACATTATGGGTCCTTTGCATTACCCTTTGATTTATTTACTGCTCTAAGGGTATTCACAAAGTGTCCTTTAACAGCCTGACTGCAGAATGCAAGGCATTTTTTTTCTAATTTAATCAATTTGCTTGTCTTTGCAGAGTCTTTTTACGTGTCGTGAATCTTTCACTTCAGCAAGGCTTCTTCTACACACTCTGGGATTCCAAGAGAACTTACAGATGTCTACTCTGAGTCCTTCCCACATGATTATTTTCCTGGATTGACTCCTAGACATAACAGTTTTAAAGAACTCTTATTCCACACAGGAAAAAAATAGATCTGTATCTTTGTCTATTCCTGAGTTTTTCCACTCAGACTACCATCTCAGCAAGGGAATTCCTCAGGATTCTGAGTCTCATGGCATCTATGATATCTCTTGCAAGACTCCATATGAGAAAAAATCATTGGTGTGACAATCCACCACTGGACTAGTAATCAAAGAGCTTCAATTCTCACCACTGGTAACAGTGGGGGATGTACACTGGGAAGATGACAGGCACACATGCAGTATTTCCAGATACAGCTCTCTGCATCAAGTGCAATTTCCCTTAAGAGCACACAGATACCACAGTCATCTGTCTTTCTCCAGATTCCCAAAAGGACTCCTCGATGGCTATAGAGTTTTGAGCTTAGCTGAGTGGCCAAGCCAAGGCCTCCAGCACCCTCTCTGTCCAACCAGTGCTTTGTGTCCCTGCCCAAGTAGCTGACACACCCTCTTTGAGGTTTAATTTACAGACACACACACACACACACACACACACACCTGGGAAGGGCTGGCACAGGTTTACTAGCTATGCCTCCTTTGGCCAAGAATGTAAGGTAGTTATCACTGCCACCAGCCAACTCCTTATCAGCTCCTTTAAGGCCGTTAAGAAAAGGTGTCCAATCTTACTGTGTAATATTACTACTAATTCAATTGGTAATTTGACCAAGAGCAAGGCTATTAGGAGTGACCCAGACAGTGGCACCAAATAAATATGCAAGTACTCTCAAAACTTAAATATCTCTAGACAGATCAGCCACAATGAAAGGTTTAAATATATTTAATAATAAAAGAACAAAAAAATACTCTGTGTATATTCACAGTGACATCACAGTTCAAAACCACAAGAAGTATTTAAAACAACATTGCAGGACACTCTCCAATAAATAAAGAAAAATATCTAAACTGAGCTTTACTATATTCCTGACTAAATCTACCATAGTTAACTTACTTAAGAGCAAGGCAGATGTGGTGAATGGTTTTCATTGCTGTTGTTTTCGGGTCCAAGACAGAATACAGAATGCTGTGTCTCTCTAAGAGAGTTCTCAAATTAATATCTCAAATATTACTGCTGGGATAGCTTGCAAAATGACATCATTTCTTGTCATCTGACTCTATCCCAGGTGACCCCCCCCCCCCCTCCCACTGCTGGAAGCTGACAGTATTTAGCTTATACCTGTGAAAATACATAGACCTCAGATCTTTGGCAGATGCTGAAAGTCGTAAAACAAACACATTCCTTCAGATTTCAAAACTAGTAATTATTTCACTTTAAAGACAATACATAAAACTGCCTAGTACAGATATTCTGTCTCTAGCTGCCATAAAGTAATTTAATTTCAGCTATTTTTCTGAAGTTAACCTCCTGTATTCCATTTTCCACTGCTAAAATATATACCTTTAAACAGTTACAATAGTGCATGTACATTTCTGTTCCCTTCCAGCAGGGCACACTGTGGATCCATTTTAAACACAAGCATTTTGCAAATACCCTTTTCAACACACGTCTGTGCAAGCAAGTTTGATATACACAACATACAGTTCCAATATAGTTGTAACACAAGCATCTTATATAAATCATGTTGATATTCACAAATGACATATATTTATTTACAAAATTCCAGATAGCTGTGTTGGCAGTATTTCCCTTCGTCATGCTTCTTCCCCCCCTTTCCCCCCCTTTGAAGACTCAAGCTAGTTTTACAAGTGACCCTTGAGAAGTGTTGCTTGTGAGGGATGAGCCTGTCTGGGAATACATTACCCTATTCCCTGTCTTGAGAGTCCATCTGCGTTGGCATTACTAACACCACTACAGTGTTAAACTGTCAAATCATATGTCTGCAATCCTAGGCTCCAGTATAGTAATTTGGCATTTTGCTGGCTGGCTCCCTCTAGCTATAGATCTCCCTCAGACTCCTCCTGCCTCCCACTACAAATACTTAGCACCAGGGCCTCCCTATCATGGTAAGCTTTCAGCGTGTTCACTTGGTACAGTTTGTGTCCCTGCCTCCTGCCTAGCAGTTCTACCATGTAGTTAACATCACTGACCTTCCTTACCACTTTGAAGGGTCCCTCCCAAGCTGCCTGCAGCTTGTTGTGTCTGACAGGAATGAGAACCATAACCTGCTACCCAACATCATACTCTCTGGCTTGAGCATCCCTGTCATACCAGACCTTTTTCTGATGTTCGGCTTTTGCCATATTCTCCGGGGTCAAGCCCATGAGTTCTCTGAGCCTTGTCCTGAGGTTTAGGACATATGCCACAATAGACTCCTTGCAGGATTCACACCCCCCCCCACTCATCATGAATTAAATCTGGAGGTCCCCTCACCCTATGCCCATACAGCAACTCAACTATGAAAAACCTGTGGATTCCTGGGGCACCTCTCTGTAAGCAAACAGCAGATCAGGCAAATATTTGTCCCACTCCCTCTTCAACTGGCCTGCAAATACCCGTAGTGTGGTTTTTGGTGTATAGTTTAAACTCTCCACCAGACTGTGAAGATAGGTGAAGGCTGCCAGCCTAGCCAGATAGAATTTTGTAGATAATTCTGTCATTTGTAAATATTAATGTAAGCCACAGGCTTGTTCTTAAGTGTGAAAAGACTGCATTGGATATTGAACTGCAAAAATGCAACAACTGTGGACTCTGCTGTAAGAAAGCTAAGTTAAGCATTTTATGACTGTCTTTGAAGTAAAAATTAAGAGCCGATATGTCTAGAGGGAGGCATCCTGCCTATTGTTTTAAGACCAGAGTTAATGGCTAGAATTTGCATGTATAAATGTCCTTTATTGCTCTGGTTTCTGACCAGGTCTAAAGAATGTAAATGTAGTTTCTATTAGCCTGGGAACACCAGAGAAGTGCGAAGAATGATGTCATGTGAAGCAGCTCTGTGTTATCAATTTAAAGAGAGAGAATCAGAGAGCTCTGAGAATTTTGTCTACAGAACATCCAACATCAACAGCACTGGTTTGCTGTATATGTAAGTTATTTAGAATTGTGTTTTCTCTTAGCTATAGCTAGGAAATAGGAAGATTAGACTAGTTTGTTTTTCTGTGATGTCAGAACTTTTGCTACTGTATTATTTTAAAGTATTTCTCTGTGATCTCTGAACTCTTGACTAGCACTGTGTAGTAAGAAGTATTGTCTTGTGTTTTTATTATTTATTATTAAATGTTTTTAAACCTGTCAAATGTGGCTGTTTTATATAGAGTTAATTTAAGCTCTAGAGTACATTGCATATATGTAGTGATACTGTACCAAGTCACTCTAATAAGCCTTGACTGTTCAGTCACACTTACCATTTGGATAATAATATTGCACAGTAATAATTGGACACCCTTTCAGAAGGGCCTTTGTGTACCTGGTATTAGTGAGTGGTGGCAGCTGGTACTACCGTATAGTCTGGCTAAAAGGAGCACAGCTGGAGAACCTGTGCCAGCCTTCCCCAGGAGAGTCTGTGTGGTTGTATATAAGTCTTATCTCAAAGTGTGTATGTGTGTCAGCTACTTGGGCAGGGACAAGAAGCACTGGTTGGACAGAGAGAGTGCTGTAGGTTTTAGCTTGCCCACTAGGCTGAGATCTGGACCCTATAGCTGTGCCAGTGGGGAGTCTTATTGGGGACCTGGAAGAAAAGGGAGAGACCAGCCACAGACTGACTGTGATCTCTGTGTGCTCTTAAGGGAAATTGTACTTTACTGTGTGTGTATTTATCATCCTTTCCCTATATGGATGCTCCTCACTGGTGTTAATGGTGGGGGCTGAGGCTCCTTGATTGCTGAGCCAGTGCACAAGCATCACATATTAATTGATGGCAGTGATGGGATATCCACGCCACATATTAATTGGTTGGCAAATACTAATTGGCTTGTAGTGGTGTGGGAATTCCTGTGGCTTGTGTACAGTGATCACTGAATCACTGAAGGTATTTTGCACTCTAAATCAGCCAAGCAATGAATACTCAGAGTTCCAGATCACAATTATTTTATTTCTTTTGTTAGCTTAGTTAGTCAGGGAGAGCAGGCAGCATGTCAGCAGAGGAGTACGAAAAGTTGACAAGGAGCCAGTTGGCTGAGCCAGGCTAGGGGACTGGTGCATGGAAACCTGACTAAGGCAGATATGATTGCAGCTTTGGTCACAGCTGCATCAGAAAACAGCAACCAGGGCGATGATCAGATTGGCAGTGGAGATGTACCACCCTCAGAGAATGGACAGCTTAACCTTTCTGCAGAGGACTTAAAATTCCATCTGGAGCTAAAGAGACTTGAGTTGGAGGTGAGGCGTTTGGACATAGAAGCAGCTGAGAGACTGAGATGTTTGCAGGCTGAGGAGAATGAGAAACTGCTACGCCTGGAAGCTGAGGAAAAGCAGAGGCAGCATGAGAAGGAGATGCTGACTCTTCGCCAGAGTCATGAAGGTAATGGGGAAGGAAGTAACTGGACCCCAGAAGCACAAAAGGTCAGTAAATTTCTTCCACAGTTTAATAAGGGGGATGATTTTGATAGTTTCATTTCATATGTTTGAGAGGGTATGTAAACAGTATGATGTTGACCAAAGGCTCTGAGTATGGTTCCTGACGCTCCTTACTCCATGGTAAAGCTGTAACTGTGTTGTCTAAACTTGCTGATTGTGAATATTTTGATTATACTGCTGTTAAAACCACTTGTTAGAATGTTTTAAGCTAACACCTGAAATGTATAGTGTGAATATTTTGATTATACTGCTGTTAAAAATCACTTGTTAGAATGTTTTAAGCTAACACCTGAAATGTATAGGAAAAAGTTTTGTGAGCGTAGATGCAAGGCAGATGAAAGTGTGTGTGAATATGTTGCTGAACTGACCATTTATTTTCATAGGTGAGTGAGTGGATGTCAGGTCACCACTTTTGAAGGGCTGGCAGACCTTTTGGTGAGTCAACAAGCCCTTAGCACCTTGCCTGAGGACATGAGGATCTGGTTAGCTGATAAGACAATGTGCTACTTCAGATGAGTTGGGGAAGAAGGGAGAACTATACCTAGCAAGCAGGGCATCCCTGCACAGGAAAGGGACCCCCGTACTGCTAATGGGTATAAAGGAACCCATGGTGGGCAGCACAGACTGCCTCAAAAGAATCTGCTTGTTGCTCATGACTTACCACGTGCTAGAGCAAGCTGTAAGAATTAGAGAATGAAGTGAAGTAGATTTTGCCAGTGTAAAGAGGAGAAGGGATTATGTGGGGTGGGAGCAGGAGCATTCCCACAGGGACATTAGATGTGAGTGAAGTGATTTTTTGAATAAAGAGTGATTTGTGGTGATGCGGATGGATGGTGGTAGGGAGTTCCAGAGGCATGCAAGGGCAAAGGATAGGAGATTTGTACCTGGGGGACGAGTTGGTTTATACAATTCTATTAGGTTTTGGTTGTTAGATCTCAGTAGTCTATCTGGGAAGTGCATTTTAAAGGTAGAGGAGAGGAAGGGACAGAGGGGAGGGGTTGAAGATGAGTTTGTGAGCAAGAGCAAGTTGTGTGTAGGTAAGATGATTGGATAGTTGTAACCAGCGTAGTTTGTGGAGGGATACACAATGGTGAGTGGAAGACTTATGGCTGGTGGCGAACTTGGCAATTTTGTTATAACAAGAGGAGAGTCATGTCTTAATAGAGGATTGTAGGTTAGTTAGGAGTGGGGCACCATAGAGGACTGAAGGTATGAGAAATGTGGTAGAGAGGGTAAATTTAGTGGAAGGGGTGAGGTAGCAATTTTGGCGGTAGAGCATGCCAAGTTTTTGTTGGGTTCTTTTAATATTTAGTTGTAGGTGGGAGTTGAATTTGAGTTGGTTGTCAATGAGGACCCCTAGTAGTTTGGCCTCAGATACCAATTCGAGAGATGTGTTGTTGTGTCAGGAGATGGAGAATGTGCTAATATTGATGGAGGTGGATTTAGTGGGGGTAAATACCATTAGTTTGGTTTTTGAGGCATTGAGTGCTAGGTGATTTTCTTTCATCCACTGTTCTGTGGTTGAGAATGTGTCTTGGGTAAGCTTTAGGAGTGTGGGGATGGAGGTGGCAGAACAGATTATAGTTGAATCGTCTGCATATTGGATAAGATTTGTGTAAGGGATGGAGCGGTGGAAGTAGTTTATAAATATATTGAAGAGGAGGGGACCCAGGATGGATCCTTGGGGAACACCGGTAGGGGTGTTAATGAATGAGGAGGTGGCTTTGTTCCATTTTACTGCTTGTTGTCTGTTGGAGAGGTAGCTGTTAACCAGTTTATAGAGGAGGAGGATAGGTTTAGTTTGGAGAGTTTAGCAAGATGAAGACTGTGAGAGATGGTGTTGAAGGCTTTAGAGAGGTCAAGTAGGAGGGTAGATACAATGCTGCCAGAGTCCCATGCTTTATTTACAATTTCCAGGAAGGAAAGCAGGGTGGTTGTAGTGATGTGTATGGGTCTAAATCTATGTTGTGTGGGAGTTAGTAGGTTTCAATAAGATAGGGTAGGAGTTGTAGGTGAATGCACTTTTCTAGAATTTTGGAGATGGGAGATAGGATGGCAATAGGACGGAATTTAGAGATATTGTTATTGTTACCTCCTTTATGTAAGGGTATGATAAAAGCCTTTTTCCAAATCTGGGGTACAAGACGTTGGATAGAGCGATTGACTAGAATACTTCTGCGGCTACGCTTAGAAAGTATGAGGGAATGTTATCAGGTGCATTTGAACATGGTTTCAGTTTCTGGAGGAGTTTTTTATGGTAGATGTGGGTATGGGGTTTACTGAGAAAGGTAGGGGCTGAGAAGAGAGGGTGTTAGAGAGTGGTGATGATGGGGAAGATGTGAAAGGGGATGCAGAAGTGGAGGATGAAGTATTCTTAGAGAAGGGGAGAGGAGAAGTGGAGGGTGTAGTGTTTGTGAAGGATGAGGTTAGTTTGGAAATGGAGTCGATGAAAAACGAGTTAAATTGTGTGGCTAGATCTATGTCTAGTGCATTAAGGTCAGGGCTGGGGTTTTCTATTTTGCCGGGATTAAGAAGGGTGGAGATACCTTTCCAAAATTTTTGTGGGTTTGTTTTATGGTTGTTTTGGAGCAAGGAGAAATAATTCTGTCAGTCTGCAGTGATAAGCTTTTTGACTTTGTTACGGAGTGTTTTGTATTCATTAAGTGTGGCGGGAGACTTGTTTTTCTGGTGATGTGCCCATGCTTTATCTCTAGGTACATGATAGCTGGTGTGTTTTTGGTTAGCCGAGGGGCAGTTTTGATTTTTATTCTTTTTGATTTTATGGGGGCATGGCAATCGAAGAGGTTTAAGAAAGTTGAGTTGCAACTGCATTTTCCAGGGGTAGAGATTTTAGACGGTTCCAGTTTATTAATTTTAGGGAGTTAGAAAAGTTATCTGGGTTGAAGTTTTTTAGGTTGCGACTAGTGATATAGTTGTGAGTTAGATGTAAGGGTGAAGGAAGTAGGTGTGTGAAAGTGGGGAGGTGGTCACTGAGGGAATCGAGAAGGGTGCCACTGTTAAGCCATGAGAGGATGTCTTTGAGTATTGAAATATTGTCACCGGGGGGGGTGTAAAGAGATGCTATACATATGTATTTGTGTTTATTTACTTGAAGCAATGATAGGAGTAATTCAGCATTAGTGAAGTGGGGAGTAGGTTTGTTATAGGGAGTAACTGACAAGGAAGATGATTATAGGAGAGCTACTCCTCCCCCTTTTTTGTGGGTTCTATCTTTTCTGATGATGGAATGGTTGGGTGTTGCTATTTCAGAGTCTTTTATGTGAGGTTTTAACCAAGTTTCAGAGATGGACAGGATGTCAGGTTTATGGTGTACAAGCCAGGCATGTAGGTTGAGGATTTTTTGGCTATGCTTTGGGCATTTAGAGAAGCTAGTAGGATGGATTTAGATGTAGAGGGGGAGGTGTGGGGGCCTGGGTTGGGGTGTATATCTCCAGATAGCAGGATAGTAGTTATTGGATTAGGCTGGAGAGGTATTTGGACTGCTTAGAATCTAGGTTGAGCTTTGTTAGAATTGTGAGGGTTTTAATGGTTAGAGAGGGGGGTAGATTGGTTGTGTTGAGTAATAAGTTTATAAGGAAAAATTAGAAAATTATTTATGGGATATAGGCTGGGGGATATAGGGATAAGGGAGTCTGAGAGTGGTGGGATATGTTGGTTGGTTGTGTGAAAAGATGGTGAGTGGTTAGTAGAAATGGGCTGGGTGAGGTACTGGATACAGGATAAGTTGAGAAGTAATAGTAGTTGAATAGAGAAAGATATAGGCATTGAAAGCATGATAGACTGGAGCTGCTAAGAGTGGGTGTATGGCAGCTGAAACTAAATGTAGGAGCAGGTTGAACAGCAGAAGTTTTGGAGAGATGGGAGAGGTGAGTGATAATTGGTAGGAGAGGAAGTAGGTGTGGCTATGTGGGTATAAATGTAGAGGTGGTAGGGGCAGGTGGGATATGGGGGCAAGGTGGGGAGCGAAGCGGGCAGAAACACCTCCAGTTGAGGTGAGCTTGGAAAAAGTATCAGTTGGAGCAGGTAAGAACTACACTCAATAACTGAACAGCAGGCACCTAGAGAAAAACAAACAGTAATCCTGTTCAAAAGAGGGGGACTTTATAGAGGAGACAGTTATAAGAGCAGACTAATTCAGCAAGAAAGTTAGTAGTTAATTCAAGAGAGAAGGGATGAGGGATGGAACACAATCCTAGATTACATTGCCACCTTGTGGGCAAAAGGAATATTACAGCAAAAAAATTAGTGAGATACAGATAGCTAGGAGGGGTGGCTCAGGTCATAGATACAAGAAGAGAAGACTTATTTCCAATGGGGAAAAAAAGAGGGGTATGGTTGCTGGGTAACCTGGCTCAGTATCGTACTTCATACAGACAGTACTTTTTGTAGAAAACAATACAGCTTCACAGTTAGGTCTAGGGTAAACATACTTCCTTGTATCCTTTGGCAACGCGGAGTTTAAAATTAGGACTGCTAGTTTCCTTTAGGATAGAGATGAGCTATCTGGAATTATCTGAAAGGGGTCTTAATAGACCAGGCAGGTAGGTAGGTGATATGATAGAGAAGGATTTGGATATAATACGGAAGGATTTGGATGAGGCAGTACCATGTGTTTATGCAGTTACACACAATCAGGCTAGGAGACGAGCATTTGCGCCTGGTAGCCTTAGGGGGGACTGAGACAGACTGCATACTTGCAGCCAGAACTGGTGAGGTGGTTACTTCATTAGAGGGCTACTCTGTAGCATTGAGACTGAATGTGAGCCACAGCTGCTTGTGGGCACTGATGTTCCCTTGGACAGAGTGACTGCAAAGGTAGAGGTGAATAGTAGTACCCAGGCTAAGAGTGAGGCACCACTATCAGAGGATGCCAGACTTCTTATGGAAGGGGAGCTGGGAAGGGTTACAAAGAGAGATTTGAGACAGGCTTAGCTCTCAGACCCTGCATTGCAAGGCCTGAGGCAGGTAGCTAGTGAGGCACCTGATTCTGAAGGGAAGGGGACAAAGGGTTACTGTATAGAAAGTGGACCCCTGAGGGAGGGCTAGAAGGTGAGAGGGTACAACAGTTGGTAGTGCCTAGAGCCTACCGTTTGGCGCTTCTAGCCATAGCCCATGATATTCCCTTTGGAGGTCATATGGGCATAAAACATAGAAAGAGACGTATTATGCAGAACTTATATTGGCCTGGAATTTCCAGACATGTAACAGGGTACTGCAGGACCTGTGAGCAGTGCCAAAAGGTAGGCAAGGCAGGAGACAAGGTGGGAACTCCTTTGATGCCTTTGCCTGTGATTGAGTAGCCATTTCAGAGGGTAGCTATGGATATTGTGGGGCTTCTGAGTACCCCAAGTTACACAGGGAAAAAGTATATCCTAGTGGTAGTGGATTATGCTACAAGATACCTTGAGGCAGTGGTTCTGTCCTCCATTGAGACAGAAAAGGTGGCAAATGCTTTGTTAAAGACTTTCAGCAGGGTGGGTTTCCCAAAAGAAATACTGTCTGACAGAGGTGCCAATTTCATGTCAGACCTGCCGGCTTGTCTGTGGAAGTACTGTGGGATGAAGCATCTGAAGACCACCCCTACCATCTCCAGACTAATGGTCTTGTTGAGAGGTTAAACTCTACAATCAAGTCCATGCCACAAGCATTTGCAAACCAGTTTAAGCGGGAGTGGGACAGATATTTGCCCCATCTGTTGTTTGCTTACAGAGAGGTTCCCCAGGAATACATAGGTTTTTCACCGTTTGAGTTGCTTTATGGGCATAAGGTGAGGGGACCTCTAGATTTAACTTCAGATGAGTGGAAAGGTGAGTGTGAACCTCACAAGGAGTCTGTTGTGGCATATATCCTAAACCTCAGGACAAGGCTCAGGGAACTCATGGACTTGGCCCAGGAGAACCTGGCAGACGCCCAACAATAGAAAAAGGTGTGGTATGACAGGAATGCTCAAGCTAGAAGGTATGCTGTGGGGAATCAGGTAATGGTTCTCATTCCTGTCAGACACAACAAGCTGCAAGCAGCTTGGGTGGGACCCTACAAGGTGGTAAGAAAGGTGAGTGATGTTAACTACATGGTAGAACTGCTAGGCAGGAGCACAAATTGTACCGTGTTAACATGATGAAACCTTACCATGCTAGGGAGGCCCTTGTGCTTAGCATTTGCAGTGGATTGCAGGAGAAGCTTGAGGGAGATCTGGTGACTGATCTCCTCAGTGAGGCTCAGACTGACACCTCAGTGGAAGGGGTAGCAATTTCCCAGTAGCTATCTCTTACCCAAATTCTAGAAATCCAAGCAGTGTTACAGGAGTTTGGGGACATGTTCACTGGGAAACCAGGGTGTACCCACCTGGTGCAGCACCAGGTAGATACAGGACCCCAATGGCCTATTAGGCAGGCCCCTTATAGGGTGCCTGAGAGAGTCAAACAGACTCTGAGGGAGGAGATACAGGAGATGTTGGAACTAGGGGTGATTCAGGAGTCCAACAGTCCCTGGGCCTCCCCATGGTGCTGGTGCCAAAGAGGGATGGCAGCATCAGGTTCTGTGTGGACTACAGGAAATGAAATAGTCACACAGAGTCAGATGCTTACCCCATGCCTAAGAGAGAGATAAGGCCCAAGAGCAGGTGGGTGGGGCTAAGTATCTTACAAACATTGATCTTACCAAGGGTTACTGGCAGGTGCCCTTGACTCCCAGTGCTAGAGATAAGCCAGCCTTTGTGACATATTTTGTCTTGTATGAGTTCACAAAGATGCCTTTTAGGATGAAAAATGTCCCAGCAACTTTCCAGAGGCTGGTAGATCATATCCTAGCAGGAGCAGGAGGGTTTCCCTTTGCTTACCTAGATGATATTGCCATCTACAGCCATTCCTGGCAAGAGCACCTTCAACATTTCAGGGAGGTGCTTTGCAGACTACAGAGGGCAGGGTTGACCATTAAGCCGAGCAAATGTCAGTTGGGTATGGCAGAGGTCTTCTACATGGGACATAGAGTGGGGAGTGGTAAGATCAGGCCAGAACATGCCAAAGTAAGAGTCACTCAGGCATGGCCTGCACCTGTTAACAAAAAGCAGGTGAGGGCATTCTTAGGGACAGTAGGGTACTACAGAACATTTATCCCCAGTTATAGTACCATAGCTGCTCCCCTCACAGACCTGACCAGGAAGAACAGGCCAGATAAGGTAGTGTGGACCACAGCATATGAGCAGGCATTCCAGAAACTTAAAGAAGCTTTGGGAGGACCCCCTGTGTTAGCCTGTCCAGATTACAGCAAATAATTTGTTGTGCAGGTGGATGCTTCAAACCATGGGGTGGGGGCTATACTTAGCCAGATTTCTTCAGAGGGAGAAGAGCACCCAGTGGTTTATCTCAGTCATAGGTTCTGACCCACGGAGGAATGCTATGCAGCTGTAGAAAAGGAATGTCTAGCCATAGTGTGGGCACTGCAGAAACTTCAGCCTTATCTGTATGGAAGAAATTTCACTGTAGTGACAAATCACAACCTCCTAACATGGTTACACAGAGCCAGCCAGCAATATGCCAAGTTGCTAAGATGGAGCCTAGGGCTGCAAGCATATGATACGTCAGTGCAGCACTGCAGTGGGATTAGCAATGCCAACGCAGTTGGGCTGTCAAGACAGGGAATGGGGTAAGGTACACTCAGATAGACCTAACCCTCTCAAGCAACGTTTCTCAAGGGTCACTTGAAAATCTAGCTTGAGTTCTACTGGAGAGGGGTGGGGGATGTGTGAAGATAGGTGAAGGCTGCCAGCCTATCCACATATAATTTTGTAGATAATTCTGTCATTTGTAAATATTAATGTAAGCCACAGGCTTGTTCTCTTAAATGTGAAAGGACTGCATTGGATACTGAACTGCAAAAATGTAACAACAGTGCACTCTGCTGTAAGAAAGCATTTTAGGACCGTCTTTGAAGTCAAAATTCGGAGCTGATATATCTAGAGGGAGGCATCCTGCCTATTGTTTTAAGACCAGAGTTAATGGCTAGAATTTGCATGTATAAATGTCCTTTATTGCTCTGGTTTCTGACCAGGTGTAAAGAATGTAAATGTAGTTTCTGTTAGCCTGGGAACACCAGAGAAGTGCGAAGAATTATGTCATGTGAAGTAGCTCTGTGTTATTAATTTTGTCTTTAAAACATCCAACATCACCAGCACTGCTTTGCTCTATATGTAAGTTATTTAGAATTGTGTTTTCTCTTAGAAATAGCTAGGAAATAGAAAGATTAGACTAGTTTGTTTTTCTGTGATGTCAGACCTTTTGCTACTGTATTATTTTAAAGTATTTCTCTGTGATCTCTGAACTCTTGACTAGCACTGTTTAGTAAGAAGTATTGTCTTGTGTGTTTATTATTTATTATTAAATATTTTTAAACCTTTCAACTGTGGCTGTTTTATGTAGAGTTAATTTAAGCTCTAGAGTACATTGCATGTATATAGTGATACTGTACCGAGTCACTCTAATAAGCCTTAACTGTTCAGTCACACTTACCATTTGGATAATAATATTGCACAGTAATAATTGGACACCCTTTCAGAAGGGCCTCTGAGTAGTTGGTATTAGTGGGTGGTGGCAGCTGGTACTACCGTATAGTCTGGGTAAAAGGAGCACAGCTGGAGAACCTGTGCCAGCCTTCCCCAGGAGTGTCTGTGTGGTTGTATATAACTCTTATCTCAAAGTGTGTGTGTGTGTCAGCTACTTGGGCAGGGGCAAGAAGCACTGGTTGGACAGAGAGGGTGCTGGAGGTTTTAGCTTGCCCACTAGGCTGAGATCTGGACCCTATAGTTGTGCCAGTGGGGAGTCTTATTGGGGACCTGGAGGAAAAGGGAGAGACCAGCTGTGATCTCTTAAGGAAAATTGTACTTTACTTTGTGTGTATTTATTATCCTTTCCCTATATGGATGCCCCTCACTGGTGTTAGCAGTGAGGACTGAGGCTGCTTGATTGCTGGGCCAGTGCACAGGCGTCACATATTAATTGGTGGTCTTTAGCTGCTTTGCTCCACGGTGCTTCCACAGACAAGCCAGCAAGTCTGACATGAAATTGGCATCTCTGTCAGTATTTCTTTTGGGAAACCTACCCTGCTGAAAATCTCTAACAAAGCATTTGAAACCTTTTCAGCCTCCATGGAGGTCAGAGTCACTGCCTCAGGGTGTCTGGTAGCATAATCTGTTACCACCAGGATATACTTCTTTCCTGTGGAACTTGGGGTACTTAGGGGCCCCGCAGTATCCATAGCTACCCTCTGAAACAGCTCCTCAATCAAAGACAAAGGCATCAATGGAGCTTTGACCTTGTCTCCTACTTTACCTACTTTTTGGCACTGCTCACAAGTCCTGCATTACCCTGTTACATCTTTGGAAATCCCAGGCCAATAAAGTTCTGCATAATACATCTCTTGGTACGCTTTACACCCATATGACCTGCAGAGGGAATGTCATGGGCTATAGCTGGAAATGCCAGACAGTAGGCTGTGGGCACTACCAACTGCTGTATTCTCTCACCCTCAGGTCCTCCCTCAGGGGTCCACTCTCTATACAGTAACCCTTTGTCCACGTATGCAGATTCCCCTTTTCCTTGAGAATCAGGTACTTCCCTGGCTACTTCCCTCAAGCCTTGTAATGTAGAGTTTGAGAGCTGAGCCTGTCTTAACTCTCACTTTATAACCCTTCCCAACTCCCCTTCCACAGGAAGTCTGGTATCCTCTGACAGCTGTGCCTAACAGTCAGCCTAGGTACTACTACTCACCTCTACCCTGGCAGTCACTCTGTCCAAGGGAACATCAGTACCCACAAGCAGCTGTGGTTCACCTTCAGTCTTACTGCTGCAGAGTAGCTCCCTTCCTGAAAAAAAGACACCTCGCCAGTCCTGGCTTCAAGTGTGTGGTATGTCTATGTCTTCCCCCTAGGGTACCAGACCCACATGCTTGTCTCCAGGCCTCACTGTGTGTAACTGTATGCACACAAGGTACTGTATTATCAAAATTGTTCCCTATCAGAACATCTGCAGGGATATCCTCAAACGCACCTACTTGCTTGCTTCCTTTTCCACCCTTCCAGTCAAGGTGAACTCTAGCCAAATGTATTTGGAATGGGGTTCCCTCTTAAAGCTGTGACTGGAGTAGTCTGCCCAAGCAAGTACAGCTGCTCTTTAACCATCGCAGACTTCACAATGGTCAGGTCAGAGGCTGTGTCTCTCTTAGCAGTTTACCTGTTTCCCATCTACTAAGATAGGATATAACCTATTGTGGTAGTTTTGTAACATTGTTGTCTCCAGACAACTTACTACAGGCATTCTGTCATTCCCGCTTGCTGGCCCCCCACCTTCTGTTCCCCACCTTGCCTCCATGGACATCTGTGTGCTACATGGCCCCACTGGTCACATTTAAAACATTTAACCCTTGGTCTTGACCATGTACCTGAACTAGTGGCTTCCCCTGCTACTGACGGACTCTGTTGAGACAGTTTAGGCTGCCCACCATGGGTTCCCTTAGACTGATGAGCAGCACTGGGTATCCCTTTTCTGTGCAGTGATGCCCTGCTTGCTAGGGATCGGTCTCCCTTCTTCCCCAGCTCATCTGCGGTGTTACATTCTCTATCTGCAAACCAGATTCTCATGTCCTCAGGCAAAGTGCTAAGAGCTTGTTCCCTCACCAAAAGGTCTGCCAGCCCTTCAAAAGTGATGACACGACACCCACTTATCCATCTATGAAGATAAGTGCTTAACTCAACAATATATTCACACACATCTTCATCTGTGCTCATGAAACTGTTTTTCTATCAGGTTCAGGTGTTAACTTAAAACACTCTAATAAACAATTTTTAACTGTATTATAATTTAAGCAATCAGTATCAGACAATTTAGAAACAGCAGTTACAGCTTTACCATGGAGTAAGGGGGTCAGGAACCATACCCAGAGCCCTTGGTCAACATTATACTGTTTACATACCCTTTCAAACATATGAATAAAACTATCAAAATTATCACCCTTTGTAAATTGTGGAAGACATTTACTGACCTTTGTTGTTTCTGGGTTTGGGTTATTCCTTTCCCAATTACCTCCACGACCATGGCAAAGAGTCAGCATTTCCTTTTCATGCTGCCCCTGCCTCTCATTTTCTTTAGCCACCAAATGCCGCAGTCTCTGTGCTGATTCTGTTTCCAGATGTTTGCCCTCCAGTTTATGTCTCTTTAGCTCGAGACTGATTTTTAAGTCCTCTGAGGCAAGGTTCAACTGCCCATTTTCTGAGAATTGTAAATCCCCAATTCCAATCTGGTTGTCCTCCTGGTTGCTGGTCTCTGATGCAGCTGTGACTAAGGCTGCAATAATTTTTGCCTTAGTCAGGTTGGCATGCACCAGTCCTTTGGCTAGGCACATCTCAGCCAACTGGCTTCTTGTCAGCTTGTCATAATCCTTTGCTGACATCCTTGCCTGCTCTCCCTGACTAACTAAGCTAACAAAAAATAAGTAAAACTATTATGATATGAAGCTCTGAATGTCTATTGTGTGGCTACTACAGAGTGCAAACACCTTCTTTAGTGACCACTGTTTACAGGCTACTGGAGTTTGATATCCACACCACTGAATCCCAGTATGTGATGTAGTGATCCTACCACTGCTAACCAATAATGTGATGACCAACCACTGGAGTAATCAAGGAGCTTCAGTCCTCACCACTGGTAAAAGTGGGGGACATACACTGGGAAGATGACAGGTATACACACACTATTTACAGATGCAGCTCACTGCATCAAGTGCAATTTCCCTTAAGAGCACACAGAATCCCTCTTTCTCCAGATCCCCAATAAGACTCCCCACTGGCACAGCTGTAGAGTTTAGATCTCAGCTGAGAGGCCATGCCAAGACCTCCAGCAGCCTCTCTGTTCAACCAGTGTTTCATGTCCCTGCCCAAGTAGCTGACACACACACCCTTTGAGGTTTGATTTACACACACACACACACACACACACACACACACACCTAGGAAAGGCTGGCACATGTTTACCAGCTATGTCCCCTTTGGCCCAGACTATAAGGTAGTTATCATTGCCAGTAATCAACTTCTTATCAGCTACTTTAAGCCCCTTAACAAAGGGTGTCCAATCTTACTATGTAATATTAATACAAATGGTAGTTTGACCAAGATCAAGGCTATTAGGAGTGGCCTACATAATGTAACTAAATATGCAAGTACTCTCAAAACTTAAATATCTCTACACAGATCAGCCACAGTGAAATGTTTAAATATACTTAATAATAAATAGTAAAAGAACAAGAAAGTACTCAGTATATATTCACATTGACATCAGAGTTCAAAATCACAGGAAATATTTAAAACAACATTGCAGGACAGTCTCCAATAAATAAAGAAAAATATCTAAACCGAGCCTTACTATATTCCTGGGTAAATCTAAGAGAATTACTGTACCTTAGTTAACTTACTTAAGAGCAAGGCAGATGTGGTGAATGGTTATTGTTGTTAGATCCAAAACAGACTACAGAATGTTGTCTCTCTCTAAGAGAGTTCTCAAATTAATATCTCAAATATTACTGCTGGGATAGCTTGCAGAATGACATAATTTCTTGTCATCTGACTCTATCCCAGATGAAACCCCCAATACTGGAAGCTGACAGTATTTAACATCTACATGTGAAAATACCTAGACCTCAGATTTGTGGCAGATGCTGGAAGTCATAAAACAATCGCATTCCTTCACATTTCTAATCTAGTAATTATTTCACCTGAAGGACAATACATAAAACTCCCTAGTAGAGACATTCTGTCTCTACCTGCCATAAAGTAATTTAATTTCAGCTATTTTTCTGATGTTAACCTCCTGTATTCCAGTTACAGTAGTGCATGCACATTTCTCTTCTCTTGCAGCACACTTTGGATCCATTTTAAACACAAGCATTTTGCAAATACTCTTTTCAACACACATCTGTACAAACAAGTTTGATATACACATAATATAGTTTTAATACAGTTGTAACACAAGTATGTTATATAAATAATGTTGATATTCACAAATTACATATAATTATTTACAAAATTCCAGATAGCTGTGCTGGCAGTATTTCCCTTCATCACAATTGGTACCCGAAGTCTTTAAGGTCCCAGTATCAACATCCTCTAACATTTCAGAGCCCAGTTTTGGGTTTGTGTAAAGGAAGGTTTTGTGGTAGAGGCATCAGATTTCTCAAAATCTAGGTCTCCCATTCTCCCTTCCTGCACCGCCACAGTCACAACAGACACCACAAACATTACTTAGGGAGCAGTGTCTATGGGAATAAAAGTTCGGTGATTTTTTTAACAAAAAGACAAGCCAAAACACATAAACAATAGATTTTAGCTTTTATAAAAGCTGTCAACTCTATCATGTTTGGTTCCATTGACCTGTACAAGTGTGATACATAAGCCATGGGGATACCTATCTTACCCTATGCGCAGACTAGCTATGGTAGTCAGTGAATCAGCTTTTTAGTACAATCTCACTCTACAGCATCTCACATACTCTCAAAGCAAAACTGTGTGGCAGACAAGATTAGCAGGACCACGACAGACCCCTATGAAGGGTCTTCTAAGATGTGATCCAGCTGTGGTGAACACCTCAAATAGATCTGTTTGCCTGTGCTCATAACAGTCATTTGGCAAAATTCTGATCCAGGACTTCATTCAAGAAGGCCTGGAAGACAGAGGACAGAAAGACTCCAGAAACATCATTGTGGTGACTCCCTTCTAGCCAAGGCGGCAGTGGTTCATCCTTCTTTTGGAGATGACCGAATGCAATTGCAACAAGTTTCCTCACAGACTGAATTTACTCACACAAGATCATGGGTGACTGATACATCCCAACCCCAATAACTGCAACTGACTGCCTGGATCACAGAATGTTAATGTCTTTTAGCCACTTTTTTCTGAGGATGTACAACAGGTATTAGTGGAGGCAAGAAAGCCTGCTACTTAAAAATATTAGTAAGTGAAAACGGTTTTCTAGTTGGTGCCAAGAAAAATTACCTGCACCCATTCAGGATTAGTATGTCTTTGTTTCTTCACTATTTGTGTGCGTTACTATCCTATCTTACTCATCAGTCAAGGTTAATTTATCAGCCATTTCCACATGTCTGCCTATGGATCCCCCCTCTTTGAAAGCAGTCTTATGTGAAAATGTTTTTGAAAGGGGTGTTGCATATGAAGCCTCTTAGAAAATAGGTGTCTTCTCCTCAGATTCTTACATTTTTTTTAAGAAAACTAACACATTGAAACCAGCTCATCAGGCTGACTTAAGGTTCCTGACACGGAAAACAGTTTTACTTTGTAATTGCTCTGACCTGAAAGAAAAGTATCTGAGTTGCAAGCATTCATGGTGCATTAATCTTATCTCATTTCCCCACAAAGGTGGGATAACCCTAAGAACTAATCCTTTATTTTTCACTAAAGTAGTGTGTGAGTTTACCTTAAGTCAAGCTATCCACACCCGTCTTCTTTTCAGAGCCTAAAAATGAGGAGGAGAGGACACTCTCCATACCTTGGATGAACATAGACACCTCAGGTACTAACTTAACAGAACAAAATCTTTCAGAAATTATGATCAGTTGTTCATTTAAACTAAATTTAAGAAAAAAGAACAACCTGTGTCAGAACAGGCTATTTGAAAATAGTTATTTCATGCTATTAACTTTTGGTACACCCAACCCAGCTAAACTATTCCAGGCATTTTCAAGGTTCATTCTGTCAGAGCCTTGGCTTCATGGGTTCATAGTTGTTTACTAGGATAACAACCACAAGGCCCTTTATAAGCCTAACCATGCATCCCAAATCCTGACAAGTTCTGATACCCTTGATGAGTGTAAGCAGGGGTTTGGGAGATGAGACATTTACAAGCAGGGACCTGGGAGATTAACCATTTACAGACTGCCTGTGTCCATTAGATACATAGGTGCCAAACCAGGGATGAATTTCCTGTTCCCCATCCAGTTGTCCAAGTTACACTTGAATTGTGTTAGGGAGGAACTCTGCTTCACATGAATGGGGAGCCTGCTCCCAGAGAAGGGGTAGTCTAGGGGATACATACCTGCCTCTCCAGCAGCTCCTGTATTTTATCACAGGCAAGATTTAAGTCTTTAGAATGGGTAATTCCAGTGCTGCTTGTTTTGTAGATGTGCAGGATGTCCATCAGAGTGAGGTCTGACAATGCCTTGTATGCCAGGCATTGATATCCCCTCAACAGCCTGTAGGAGACAGAATAAGAGGGTTAGGGCCTTGAAGCGGTCTGCATTGGACATTTTACTTATGCCCTGTATTCTTTTAGTGAGTCTCTGTGAACATTCCAGTTGTTGGATATGCCAAAGCGGGCATTGTACTCAGGATAGGTCTGATGAATGCTGGATATAGTGGAACAATGATTTCCTTGGACCTAGATGTCATACCTTTGTTTATAAGTTACACAGCATATAATAATTTCCTTGCTACTTGTAGACACATGATGGTTAAAGGCTAGATTACTCTCTGTGTGTGTCCCCAATTCCCTGACTTCTGGGTCAGCTGCTGTGGGTGTGTTGTCAATATGATAGTTACCAGGAGTGGATGACTTCCTGAAGGATAATTTTATGCATTTCTTGATGTTTAGTTTTAGTCCACAGATCCAAAATCAGTTATTTGTCTGTGTCAGCCCTTCCTGCAGAACATTTGAATCATTGAGGGATTTGAAGACAGCTCCTAATTTGCAGATTGAGTTAGCCAGAGGCCATTTACATTAGCCTTGAATTCAGAGAAGTAAATACCAAAAAGGAGCGGTCACAGGACTGATCCCTGAAGGACTTCGCTGGTGACTGGCCTCTTTGTAGAGGTCAACTCCCCAAATCTAATTTTCTGTGTCCTGTCTGTGAGCCAGCTGGCTACCCACCAGGTGACATAAGTGTTTATACCTAACCTTTTGAGTTTGTCAACAATGTCCTAGTTGAGGTATTGTGTCAAATGGCTTGGCCAGGTCAGGGTAGGCAGTTTGAACCATTTTGCCCTCATACATTGCTTTGGTGACCTTCTCAAAGAAGTCCACCAGGTTCAGTAGGCATGACCTGCCTTTGATGAAACCAAATTGAGTTGGGTCCAGTATCTGCAGGTTCGCTGTGTCATTTCCATATGACTGTTGATCCTTTCCATATGACTGTTGCTGTTTTCCATTCATGAGACACGAAGCCTGTTTGGAGGCTACAGTTAAATAGCAATTCCAGAGGGCCTGACATGTCATGTTTCATGCTATTAAAAAGGTATCCTAGGATATTATCTGGGCCCATTGTTGCAGTGTTCTTGGTTTTAGAGAGGACATTAAGGACCTGTTAGCTGTGATAGTAGGGGGAGTTATATTTGATGATATTTCCTGAGGGAAGGTTGAGGGGGAGACAGAAGGCTAAAACTGGAACTGAATTTGTCAGCCAATAGGTTTGCTTTGTCTTCTGGCTCAGTATAGTGGCTCCATTAACAGTGAGCTCTGCACACAATTGTGTTTTGCCTTTGAGCTTGCAGACATGGCTAAAGAATTCATTGTGGTTGTCCTTGGGCTGTGAGGCCAAATTTACCTCAGATTTGGCTTTGGTAGACTTTGTCTTCTGAGTTGTTTGTTTAGTTTGATGAGATTGCTTTTATCCTGCTGGGTGCTGTGTCTCCCAATTTTTGCAAATATTTTCTTCCTTCTGTTATACAGCCTAGTGATGTTGTGATTCCACCAGGGTGGCTTGTTTGTTTTTTTTTTAGATTTGTACTCCTTCCTGCTGGGTCGACCTGCCTCTATGCAGCTATTAACATGCTTGTATGGGATTACTGTGAACACTTCCATGTAGGCAGTAGTGTTATTGGGGGTTTATGGAAGCTTGACATTTTGCAAGGGTATCACTTAATAGTAGGAAGTTAGCCTTAGAGTAGTTCCTGAATATTCAGGGTTAGCCAAGGTTCCAGGTTTTATATTTACTTCAAATATGACCATTTTGTGGTCTCACCATAGCAAAGAAGACATTACACTAGGGGGTGTGCAGCACTCACCCATATGACTGAGAACCAGATCCAGTATGGTTGCACTCCTGGTTGGTATTTTGACAGTCTGGTCCAGGGAGTTTGTGTTCACAAAATCCAGGAATCTCTGTACCTGTACATTTGGTATCATATATGATTCCCAGTTAATATCAGGGTAATTCAGATCTGCCATTAATATGGTATTGGGTTGGATGGTGCGTGTTTCCAATAAGTTTAAATATGTGGTATGGGTTTCCTGGGTCATACAAGGGGACCTGTATCTTGCAAGGAAGTGGTATGGAATTTTGCTTGTGATGATTTGAACATGTTGAAGCTGAAGTGCATTGTCCTGTGTGTCCAGCCTTGAGGTGTATTTATTTTTTATCTAAATCTAGACACCTCTACCTTTAGTCCTGTGTGTGTAGTACCTAGTCTAAATGTGTGGAAGGCATTATAGCCTTGCACTGTCAGTGTGCTCTTTGTGGCTTTAAAGCATGTCTCAGTGACTACACAGATGTCAGTATTCTCAGGAGTGAAGAGAGCTTTTAGGGAGTGGAGTTCTTTTGTTTAGACTCATAGCATTGAGCAGTAACCCCTTTAAATTTTCTTTGTTTGATTTTCTATATTGGAAATACTTTCAGTATGCATTGCCTAAAAATGCACTGTCTGGGAGAACAAAGTTTTAGCTAATATTCTAAAGCCTAGAGGGGAGAGGTGCAGACCATCCCTAGCAAAGCAGCGTGGTCTGTAGACCATCTCTTTCCATGCTGACAAGTAATGCACCCCCTTAGAATGACACCAGAAACTAAGTCAATTATTGAAGTCAGTCATCTTTTGTTTGCATTTTGGCATCATCCTTGTAGAAGGCAAAGTGCTTCTCAGTGCTAGGCTCATATCAGCCTGTGGCATATACCCCGAGAACTCCATGATGTCTCTCTTCATATAGTCTATGGAAGTACCTCTCAGGTCATTTACACCCACATGGACTATGTGAGTCATTCTGGAACCTGTGGTCCAGTGAGCTGAGTGCATGCATAATAAGCCAGATCCTGGCCCTGATAGGCAACTGACTGTGACTTTCTCCTTACTCAGTCTGATAAGAGGGACATCAGTGTGTCTCACAGTGAAGTCTGCAACGACCAAAATGTTGGATTGTGTGGTGATTTGCATTATGGGCTTTGAAGCAGAGGCTCCATGAGATGTGGCTGTATGTTTGTTGGTGTGGGTGTTGTTTTGAAAGAGTGCATTCAGGGCTGCTGAGTGTATTTAGAGTTTAGGAAAGTTACATTTAAGTGCCTCAGCATATGTGGGTCTGTGCGTCTGCTTTGAATTGTGTATGATGGGTGCAATATGTGTACTACTGACAACCTTATTGACATTAGGAATGTTTTTACATGAGAGCTTTGCCTCCAGTAACATTGTGTAAATAGGTCTCTCACATACCATATCAGTTTGTTTGAGAATTAACTGGTTTTCATTAAACATGAGGCAATTTCTACATTGCCTTAGGATGTGTATATCCACCAAGCTGGTAACAGAGATAGTGGGAAAGTTCATATCCATGCCAACAGACCCTTTTTTATTGATTAGACAGTTGGAGTGAGACTATAAAGTAATGTTTGGAGTGACAGTGCTTGTCACTGCAAACTAGTTGTCCTGTGTGCCACTAGGTATTGGTGAAATTTCAGTCATGCTTTTACAGGAAAAATGTCAACTCAAGGTGTCTGCATTCATACAGTGCACTGCCAAACACAAATTCCAATCTTTCACATATGAAGCAGTTATTAGGCTTTCTGGTGATCAGCAGTCTTCAGGAAATAATCTCCCTGTGCGCCTTCTCCCACCAGGAGCAAAACATAAACTAATTCCAAGATGACTTCTGAGAGGCAGAATGTAGGCTGTCCAGTAATTGGTGGTCTTGTAGAAGATGTTGCAGATTTTAAAGGTAAGAGGGAAAAAAATGGGTCACTATCCTAAAAGCTACAGTGTGCACTAACAGATATGAAAGAGGGGGTAACTAAAGCTGTAGCTATCTAAGAAGAGAGCCAATAATTTTAAAAGAGCGAGATAGATTGGAAGGGGGTAGGAAATTTGCATTCTGGTTCTATGGAATACAGTGGGATTGCCAATAAATTGAAATAGTTGAAGGGGAATGATTTCACAAAATGATAATTGTGTGCTTATTCACAACAGCCAATGAAAAGGGAGAGGGAAGGAACTTTGTGGTCTAATTAATATAAGGAGCAGGAAACTAGAAAGAGTTGAGTTTAAAAAAAGAACAGCACCAGGGTGGAAGGGTGAGGAGAATTTTAATTTCTGTGTGACTCACAAGGGAGACAGCTGTCATCTGTTTCCTAGTTTAACTATGGAATTAAAAACAGACTACAAGTAAAACACAGTGTAAAGAAAATAAATCACAATATACAAAACAGAAGAAGGCTGTGATGACCCTCTACTGGAATAGTAATCAAGGAGCCTAAGTCTTCACCTCTGGCAACTGTGGGGGGATGTTCATTGGAAGGATAACAGGTACACGCACAGTATTGCCAGATGCAGCTCTCTGCATTAAGTGCAGTTTCCTTTTGGAGCTCACAGAGACCACAATCAGTCCGGGACTGTTTTTTTCCTCTTCCTCCAGATCCCCAGTAATACTCCCCACTGACACAGCTATAGAGTTGGGATCTAAGCTGAATGACCAAGCCAAGACCTCTAGCACCCTGTCTGTCCAACCAGTGCTTCATGTCCCTGCCCAAGTAGCTCTCTCACACAAACACCCACACACACACACTGATTTACACGCACACGCACCTGTGAAAGGCTGGCACAGGTTTACTAGTTATGCTCACATCTGTCCAGCCTATAAAGTAGTTACCACTGCCAACAGTTACTCCTTATCAGCTACTTTAGGGCCTGTATCAAAGGATGTCTAATTTTACTGTGTAATATTACTACTAATACAAATGGTGGTTTGACCAAGAGCAAGGCTATTAGGAGTGGCCCTCATAGTGTCACCAAATAAATATGCAAGTACTCTCAAAACTTAAATAGCGGTACACAGATCATCCAGAATGAAAGGTTAAAATATGTTTAATAATAAATAATAAAAGACAAGACAATACTAAATATATATTCACACTGACATCAGAGTTCAGAGTTCAAAACCACAGGAAGTATTAAATTAACATTGTAGTACAGGCTGACACAAATAAAGAAAACAAAATCTAAACTAAGCTTTGCTGTATTCCTGACTGTATGTATGAGAGTTAATATACAGTAGCAATGTAGTTAATTAGAGCAAGGCAGATGATGTGGTGAATGGTTCTTGTTGTCGTTGTCAGGTCCTCGACACAATGCAGAATGCTCTTTCTCACTGAGAGACTTCTCAAAATAATATCTGAATTGTTATTGCTATGATAGCTTGCAGAATGACACAATTTCTGGTCATCTGGCTTCTAGTTCCCAGGCAAAACCCCCACTGCTGGAAGCTGGCAATATTTAGCATCTACCTGTAAAATATGCAGACAAGGCCTGTTGCTTAGATCTTTGGCAGGTGCTGGAAGTCATAAAACAATTACATTCCTTCATGCTTCCAAAGGAACAATTAGTTCACCCCAAAGACAATACAGTAAGCTTCCTAGTACAGACTTTGTGTCTCTGGCTAAATTGAAACATCTGTATGGCCTAGCCTATAAAGTAATTTAGTTTCAGATATTTTTCTAAAGTTTGCTGGACGGAGGTTAACCCTCCAGTTTCCTCAGTTGAAACAGGTACATTTAAACAGTTGCAGTAATGCATGTACATTTCTGTTATCTTCCAGTAGAGCACACTGTAGATACATTTTAAGCACAAGCACTTTGCAAATACCTTTTCAACACAAACATCTGTAAAGCAGTTTGATATACACATGATATGCAGTTCTAATACAGTTGTAACACAAGCATCTTGTATAAATAATTTTGATATTCACAAATGACATATTATTTACAAAATTCCAGCTAGCTGTGCTGGCACTACTTCCTTTTGTCCCAAAGGCAGTGAAGCAATACAAAATGCAAGAAAGCAAAAACAAACTAACCTTTCCCTCACAGCAAGTTGTGGCAGGGTCTGAGAGAGCTTTTCCAGTAAAGCTGTGGCTTTTAGGAAACGTTTGGATTACACACTGTTCAAGTTACAACTTGGTTCTCTGTGCACACTTTTACGAAGCACTGTAAATTAGATTACTTCTTCAGGTTTAGGTCATGTTTCCTAGGACAATTCTCCAGGGGCTCCTGGACCCTCAAACTTCCCCCTCCCAGTCAGTCTATGCTATGTCTACTAATATAGCTTATGCTAATTCAGTAGTGGTCCACAGGAAGAACATATTACAGTTGTGTAAGTAAACTTACCGTAACAGTAGATATTTAAATGATTAATGCTGCAGTAGCTGCTCCACCCCCCCCCCTTATTTTTTTTATTTTATGCTAGGATGTGAACGTTTAGTATTATTTTCCTAGCAATGTCATTTTCAGGGCTTTAGCCTCCCTCCCTCTCTCTGTTGACATGAAAGCTTTGAAGGGCTTGGCACACGCACCTGACTTTTAGTCAGCTCTGCTTTATCTGACTAATGGTATGGGTGCATCGAGGGTGTCCCGAAGCTTTGGAAGATGACCAGCTGGTAACATCCTTAGCAGAATATAACCCATAGAGTTTTGGTTACTGCAGCAGTGATCATTCAAACATCTAGTGCTATGGTAAGTTTACTTACCCCCCCCCCCCCCGCCAAAAAAAGGTTAAAAAAAACAGAGATAGGTTATACTTGTATTAGTTGTAGTAATTTTTTTTTTTTTTTTTTGCTGCTTTAGACTAGAACTGTATTTTGGCCGTAACCTTCAATTTCCAGTAGGTTTTCCTCACCCATATCTGAAGCCACCAGATTTAAGAATTGTTTGGAGTGTGGGCATAAACTTCCACCCCAGGACCCACATGCCAAATGCATTTATTGCTTGGGCACTGCACACTGATATGAACTGTCAGTCTTGTACCACCTTTAGTGGCAGAGCCCTACAGACAAGAAGGGACAAACTTTTTGTAAAGGGGCTCCATCCAGCGCCTACAGGGGCTGCTACTTCAACTTTTTCTGTGTCCCCCTCCAAGCAAGATTGCCCTAAACCTAAGGGGCAAGAAAAGGATAAAGAGTTGAATAAGGATAAGAGGAAGAAAGAGAGAAGCAAATCACCCAACTAAGTCTGCAAAGAAATGTTCCCAGAGCCAACTGCTATGCTTTGTCCTGATCCGAAAACTGCCTAAAGTTTGGATCTGATGACTCCTTGGACCATATTACCTTTACCATGAGCTAGATACTTAGTGAGATCAGTGAGTCCTAGATTGCACTCCCTTTACTCCACAAAAGGCGATATTCCTGACCACCATTGGTGGCATCGTCTATTTGTTAGCTCATGAAACTGGATGTCAATAGGATGATGAAGTTTTGGAGGATGCAAATCCAGCTTGGGATTATCCCAGTACTATCTCCTGGAAAGGTAGTAAGTTCTGGCCATCGTACCCTTCCACTTGTGAAATGGTGCCAACTCATCCTTCGGGGTCGAGTGTTATTGGATCTGACTGGAACCGAAGCTCCTTTGTTGGCACTGGAGCTACTCACAACTTCAAGTCTGACTCCTTCCCTATCTCTGTCGACACTGATCCCTTTGGATTGAGATGAGACTTAGGGAGTAAGCATTGGTGCCGAGTTCTGAGGGGGTGAGTTGACACCAAGATTTTCAGTGCCGTCTTTCCCTCTCGGGGCTTCAGCTGTAGACTGAGATTAATTTTGGGACCCAGGGTTCATTGATGTTGAGGGTTTCTTTCATTCCTCAGATTGGAGGGTATCCTCGGTGCCAGTGGCATCTTCAGCCTTTGAAGCCTTTGATAGGGTTTTGGCAAGTTTTGGCAAGGTCCAAAGCGGAGGTCTCTCCAACCAGCTGAGTTCCACCCAAACCCCAGCCAAGGCCTACTTCCTGTCCTCATCAATGTGTCTGACAGGGACAGCCGGTCCCAAGGGCTTCTGAGAAGATCTGCTTTGTCATTTCCTTTTCTGATTTCTGAACCTTCTTTTGCTTCCTCCAGAAGGTGTTCACAAAAAGTGGACATGCAAACGGAAGTACTTAGACTTTCATAGAGTCTTTCACTGAAGACACTGACATAGAGGAAATGAAGGGCTGCCCTTGCTTCCTCTCTGAAGATGTCACCTTTGATGATATTCTCGAATTGATGAAGCAGGGAAGGTGGTTGGTTGTCCCAAGACCCTGCACCAGATGACTCATTGTTCTTGGAAGCCTTTGATTCCGGACTAAAATTGTCCTGGGTGGTACCACCCATTGACCCCCTTATCGACCTTATAGCTCAGTGGGCATGGAAGGACCCTGATGTGGTGGAGCCCATCCCCAACAAAAGCACATCACATCTTACCTGCACCTAAGGACAGGAAACACTGGGATAAGAGTCCATCAGGAGATGTCATGGTGGCAGCAGCAGCCACCAGAAAAGAACTATCAGACGAAAGTTGATCTGTTCATCCTCCTAACAGTGAATCTAGGGTGATGGACAGATTTAGGAAGTTGGCCTGTGAATCAACAACTTTCACTGTTAGATCACTGAATTGGGTACGTATCACTTCACCTAAAACTCATTTCACCGAAACCAAATCACCTAAAGTTCAATTCACCTAAAACTCATTTCACTGACAAGTAGTAGAATAAGGCAAGTCAAAGGTATATGTCATTTTCTGCACTGTAGTGCGAGCCTGGTGTTAGTACATATAGTTAGGTAGGTGGGGGTGTAGCCCCCCAGTTACTTTGGTTTTATGGTGTCTAGTTTTGTTTTACATTATTTGGTAAAAGTCAACTAGGTGGGGGCTGTGCCCTCCACACCCCCTTAATATATATACTAACACCAGGATTGCACTACAGTGGGGAAAAGGACATATACCAGTGAACTTCTTTAGATTACTACTTGTCAGTGAAATGAACTTTAGGTGATTTGGTCTTGGTGAAATGAGTTTTAGGTGAAGTGATACATACCCCACTGAATTATTTGGTTCATTTAACCAGATTTCTGACAGACTTGACCAAAGAGATCACCAAGTCCCTCTTGGGTATATTGCTTGTGGATGTTTAGAAAACAGTGGATTCCCAGCTTTCCACCCTGCAGTCCCTTTCGAATGTGGCCATGCACTTACTCTCTAATGCAGCTGATGGCACGGCCAGAGAACCATGCTCTGCCGTTCCTGAATGCATCTTTGGGCTTTGCAAAAGGCTTTAAGTCATCTTTTGTAAATGCCCCTTATGATGGTTCAACCATGTTTGAACCTAAAGTAAAAGACATAGTCACCAGGAGTCAACAGTATGTTAATCTCTCTGCAGTGGGAGTCTGCTTCTCTGACCCACAACGATCTTTCTCGAGGAACCAGAGATAGGGGAAGATGTTGCTCCACAAATCAGAGTTCCTACCACAACTCTCAAGGTGATAGACCTCCCTGTGGCAGAGGGGAAGGCGTTGCTAATGGACTATGCCCTAAAGGCAGAGGCAGACCACATAACTAGGGTTTTCATGGTCCTTTTACTGAGAAAGCTTGTCAGTGCTCCTGAATGGTTGCCTGACTGCCACACTCTGGAGGCAGTTGGGGGAAGCCTTTCTTTTTATCCTCAAGCCTGGCACAGAGTACCAATGGATTCCTGGGTGCTAAAGATAGTATCCAGTGGCTATTCCATTCCATTTACCCTTCCACTTCTGAAAAAGAAGAAAGTCCCCAATGTTCCACCCAGTCAGTGGGACTCTGCAGCCATAGCAATTTCAAAGCTGCTAGAAAAAAGTCATCCAGTCGGTCCCCCATGACCAGTTAGACTACTCAGTCTATTCCAGATTCATTTTAGTACCAAGGCAAATGGAGGACCGCAGGCCCATTTTGGATCTCAATCACCTAAACCAGTTTGTGAAACAGACAAAATTTCAGATGGTCACAGTTCAGTCCATTTTGCCTCTTTTGAGGAAGGATGACTGTATGTACTGCATAGATCTCCAAGATGTCTACTATCACGTCAAAATAATGAAGCACTCCAGGAGGTTTTTCCACTTGTGGCTGGGAGCCAATCATTACCATTTCTGGTCATGGTCATTTGCTTTCACCACAGCCCCCAGGTTGTTCACCAAGATCATGACAGTGGTAGCAGCACACTTGTATTTTCTGGAGATCCAAGTCTTTCCTGTACCTCGACAATTGACTCCTAATTGCTACCTCCAATGATCTACTGTTGCCACCAACTGGGCCAGGTACTCCGGTTGTTACTGGTCTTAGGAATAACTGTAAATCTACAGAAATGTCAACTAATTGCAATGCAGAGTATAGAGTTTATAGGATACCACCTAAACACCTGCCTGCAGATAGTCAGTTTTCCCCAGCACTAAGTTCAGTCACTTCACCTCACAACTTTACTAGTACTACGTCACCCATCACTACCAATAAGGTTAGTTCTCCATCTTCTAGGCCTCATGGTGTCCACAATTCTAATGGTTCCTTTAGCCAGATACTACATAACAGTACTGCAATGGACTTCAGCATTACGGTGTTCTCAGTCCATTCACCCTTTGCATTCAAATATCCGAATTGCTAATGTCTGCAAACAACATGTTGCTTGTTGGGTAGCATCCCTGACCGTAACTGACTGTCGCTTTTCCTAATTAGAATCACCCATTGCAATAGTGACTACGGACACCTCCCTTCTATGGTAGGGGAGGCACTTCAAAGGAAGAATGGTACAAGGTACATAGTCGTCACAAGTGGTCAGTCTGAAGATCAGTGTCTTGAAGTTGAGAGAGGTCCTCATAGAATTGCAGGCAGTTCAGGATCTCCTTCCCAAGAGTGTAATTTCCATAAAGATGGACAGCTTGGCAATAGTATGGCACATCAACAAGCTATGGGGAAAATACATTCTTATCCTGTATATCACGAGGCCATTGGAATTTGGCAATGGATAATGTCTTCACAGTGCTTTCTAATAGCAATGCACATCCCTGGTTTGTCCATTGTACTAGTAGACAAATTGAGAATGACAGTCCTGATGAGCCAACCTAATCCTCAATCCTACAGTGACAAGTTTAATGTTCAGTCACTGAGGCCAACCTTGCTGTAATCTTTTTGCATTCTATTTAAACAACAAATGCAGAAAGTATTTTACCCTGATCCCTTCACAAAGACAGTCACTGAGGGATAACCTAGTCCACATTTGGCCAACCAGACCTCCTATATGCCTTTCTTCCTTTGCCACAATGGAAAAAATCCATACAGAAAGCAAGACAGTGTAAGGCCAGGGTGAGCCTCATTGTCCCCTTTTGGCCCTGACAACATAGCTCTCAACCTGTTAGCACAGAAAATCTGGACAAAGCCAAAAATAATGGGGGGACAAAGCCTCAGAAATAGGGGCAAATTTTAAATACTGCTCTTATAAACTTAGGAAGTTGCTAGAATAAAAGGTCTTGTGTACCATGCATTTTCTGAAGGATATAAATTATGAAACTCAAATGGCTGCCATTATTTACTGAATTTAATCCTTACTGGTTTGCCAAAAAATCCAGAAAATCGCAAATTTTATTAAGAACAGACTGAAAATATGAGGCAAAAATCTGGACAGTCTGTGAAAAACTGTATAGTTGAGATTATGGCTCGACAGACATGGTTCCCCTACCTGTGGCCTCTACTTGTACATCCCCCTTGGATGTTGGCTCATTAGCCAGACCTACTGACCCATCCATCCTGAC
Source organism: Protopterus annectens (assembly GCF_019279795.1). Classification (NCBI taxonomy): domain Eukaryota; kingdom Metazoa; phylum Chordata; order Ceratodontiformes; family Protopteridae; genus Protopterus; species Protopterus annectens. The sequence continues at coordinate 1,674,787,680 of NC_056737.1, forward strand.
TGTCTCTTCCAGACCAGAAGTCCCTGAAATTAATTGCATGGTTCTTCCAATTTTAAGTATAGCCAGAGATGCCAGACTTTCCCCTGTGGTAGTTAATATTCTTTCTACTTTTTAGAAACCATCCACTAAAAAAAATACCAGAATAAATGGAGCCTACTCTAAAGGTCTGGACCCTTTTCCAGCACTTTTTCCATCTGTACTAGAGTTTTTATCTGATCTCTTTGATAGAGGTTCCAGCTTTGCCACCATCAAGATACAGCGGCAATTGCACATTTTCATGGTGGACTTTGACATTCCAATAGCTTCACTGAAAATTTCCAAAGTTTTTCTGAAAGGTACCTTTATAAAAGACCTCCCATTATAGACCCAGTCCCTCCATGGACATCACCATTATGTTGCAAGCTCTGATACAGTCTCCATTTAAACCTGCAACCACTGCAGATTTAAAATTTCTGACTTGGAAAACCATTTTTCTAGCGGCAGTGACATCAGCCAGATGAATCTCGGGGTTACAGGCTGTTTCATATAAGCCTCTGTATCTGCTGTTTCACAGAGATAGTTTCCATTAGAGTTAATGCATCCTTTATTCCTAAGGTGGCACCCAAAATAAATCTAAATGAGAATATGAACTTGTGTGTCTTCCTACAGAGACTCAAATAAATGAGAATACTTGCTGCATATGTTAGGCGTCCACAGGCAGCTCAGATTTTTCACTGACAGAAGAATTAATTGAGTAGAAATGATCAACTTGTTAATTTCTTTTTCTAAACCAAAGTTGGAGAAGGTAGTTAGTAAGGTTACTCTGTCCAGATGGCTGTCAGATTGTATCTCCTTTGTCTATAATAAGAAGACTTTTCTCTCCCCAGGTAAACCAAAAGCTCACTCAGGGCAGTTTGCACGTCAATAGTCTGTTACAGAGGACTATCCATTGATGGCATTTGCAAAGCAGCCACTTGGGCTACAGTATACATTGTTGTCTCTCACTGTAAGTCGGACAGTCAATCCAAATCACATTCCTCCTCTGGTTCCACTGTACTCAGGAATGTCTTTCCTTTATACTGGGCAGTATCCAGGAATGTCTTTCTTAGATACTGCCCAGTTTGTCAGCTAGTGATTCTGTCCCACATGTATGAAACGGTTGAAAACAGAGAACATTGGATAGAAACATTATGTACTTAGCATCATTTCAGCTCCATGTTGTCTGATCTTCATCCAGTTCAAAGTCCTCCCCTCCTACCCCCTTCAAAATGGTCACCTATGGCTTTGAGATGATTAAGTGGATTTTATTCTCTGTCTGCACAGCCATGTGAGACTTTACCCACTATTCCTTAGCAGGTTTGGACCATCTGACTTAGGAGTTCATTTTTAGGATTGTTCCCCTTATAGAGTGTTTCTGATATATAATGGGGGTGACTCGATCTGAGCAACTAAGATGGAGTTTAGGGAATTATGTTTAGGGAAGGAGTCGGAGCTCTGGATCCGGAGAAGCTTCAAAGTCGTTGCCAAGGTCATACAGTTGAACCGGTTGAAAATCAGACAACATGGATCTAATGCTGTGGTAAGTGTATAACTTTCATTTTTAACAGAAGAAGTTAACAGTAGAGGCAAGTAACATGGCAGTTGATAGGCAAAAACAGTGAGGCAGCACTTGCATATTGGCAGTGCTAAACCACTTTAGCAGAAAAGGAAAGGCTGCTTTGAGCCGATTAGTAGATGGTTTGCAATAAAACCTGCTCATTCATGGCACAGGTTCACAGAGAGAAGCACATGTGAAGAAAAGCAGGGCAGGTTTTTGTATTATGCAGAGAAACAAATTAAAGAATGTGTACCAGAGCAAGACCAATGCTGAATGAATGAAAATGCAAAATGCTGCTTTAAGATCTATTGTCGGCTGGATACTGCAGTTATTTCTTGATAATCTATAATGTGACCTGAGCTACATTGAAATACTTGATGGGAGCAGTACAAGTTACTAATATCTAACAGTAACAGCCAGTGCATAATGGTACACACAGGAACTTGTACTATGTTCATTAGTCACATTCAAGGAAATGGTTTGCACAAAAGATCCTGATGGACTCTTTGAGACTTGTAAAGTTACTTGTAACACTTACCAGGTCACTAACCTGTGTCTGTGAAAGAATACTTACAACATGCTTCACTTTACGTCAGATATAACTCCCTCATGGCAAGCAGAATGCTTACTTGGGCAACACATTTCTGTTTACTACCAGTAGTTCTTTGAGCAAACACCACATTGTTAGTTTACTATTACATGCATCTTCAGCAACTACTGCCAAGCTAGTTTCATGATCCCATTTGCAGAGGAAACAACTTTATATCTTATGCCTTGAGATGAGTTTTAGCAAACATCTAGTTATTATTTGTGTAAACTGAGTGGCCTTAGAAATGGTGCTAGGATGTTTCCTGTATACCATTATAGTCATTTGGACAACTGTATGGTTCCCTTGCTTTTCACACACTAATGCATGTAGCACAACAGCTTTTGTATTACATTTCTTTTAATATCTGTACCAAAATCACTGCCAAGGTGTAATGATTATTTCATTTTAAATCGGGTTTTCAAACTCAAATGACCATGAAGGCTGTATGTATGAAGGCTAGCACATTCAAATGAGGGCCACACACTCCAAACAAAAAGGGGAGGGGGAAGTGCAGTACTTATTAATGTATTGTAGTAGCTTCCTTCACCTAGAGCTGTTATAGTTTGGGAGGCTCTTGAAATCAGAGGGATGTGACTTTGAAATCTCTGTTCTAAGTAAACCAGCTATCGAATGCATGTACGTGCAAAGCTGGAATCAAAATAGCATGATATTTTGTAGTTGATCAATAACTCCCTCAAGTGAATTGATTATAAAACTTAATCTGAGGACTGCTTTACCCTGTTGCTTCTTACACACATATACATATATATATATATATATATATATATACACACACACACACACACACACACACACACACACACACACACACACACACACACACACACACCAGTTGCTATACCTGTGGACCATTTGGAGGACTGCCAGTTCACCTTTGGCACAGCCTTGAGATGTGGCAGGAGACCCAAACATTTGACTGAAACTCATGCATACAGAGGGAGGACATGCATAGAAAGCACCCCAGCTGGGAACTGAACTGCTGACTCAAGCATGTGAGGCAGCAGTACTAATGTACCACTGTGCACCCTTGTAAGACATCAAAACTTAAATCAAAGTCGTTATGTAGAAATTAATTATTATTATTAATTAATTATTATTCATCAAAATGTAAATAGAAAGCAACAGACAAAAGATGGTACACAATAATAAAAGAAGTTGAAGGCTTCTTATCCACTTTACTAATACCTTGGCACACTGCATCACTGCCAGAATGTTGACAGCAAAATGTTGTATCAAACAACAAAAAGAAATGTAAGCAAGCATTTTTACAGAGTGCAAACCCCTATGCAGCCCCCAAGATTTGCAATCTATGAGGGAGCCCAAGCACAATGTCACACCCAGGCATGTTCATACTCATTAAAGAATCACTGGCTTTAATGGTGACTGTCTGAAACACCTTCCTGGCTCAGATAGCATTAACTCACTCATGAGCCACTCATCAACTAGGGAAGAAATATCAGAGAGAGAGTAGCTGGCAGCATTTGGTTTGGACGGCATATCTCTCAATTGTACAGATTTTCTCAGAATGTCCAGATTTTTGCCTCATATTTTTGGCCTGTTACTCATAAAATTGTTATTTTCTGACAAATAATTGCCAAATCATTGAGGAATGAAGTCAGAAAATAATGACAGACATTTGAAATTCAGACTTCATACCCTTCAGAAAATTCATGCTAATGCAAAACCTGTTATTCTGTCAACTTTCTAAGTTTGTAAGAGCAATATTTAAAAATTGTCCCTATTTTGAGGCCTTTGTTCTCCCATTATTTATAACTTTGTCCAGAGTTCTTTCTCCAAGAGGTTGAGAGCTATGTTTGGAGGGTCAGTTTTGTCAAGGTTTATTTATTTATTCATTTGCATTTGTTTACTGATATAGTCAGACTGGTCGTACCCTGTCTTCAGCTGAGGTTCAAAGGGAAAGTTCCATTCAAAATGACATAACAAAAAGTATATTAAAGTTAACAGAGCCTAAGAAATGGAATACATAGCAATAGAAATAGCAACATATGACAGCAGGTAGGCAAAGACTTGAACAACGTAATATACAATTAACACAGTCCTGCATGTAGAATGCATGCCAATATATTCTTGTGGGCAGGATTATGATTGGCAGCTGAAGATGACACACACAAGGACAAGTATATGGATACTAAAAATAATAGAAAATAGTATAAATTGTGGTATTAAATTAATTTCTATTTGACACATTTTATAAAAAACTGTAAAATGTTTACTGTTTACAAGATGATGCAGAAAAAAATAGAGATAGAAAGTCAAACTGAACAGAGATTAGGAGGGGAAGCTTCTTCTATGAGTAGCATTGGACAGGGACAAATATTTAAATGTAGGGATTTAAGGGACTGCAATGGTAACTGATAAGATTTAATTCTTACAAGGCATCTACAGTACTAGCTTTGGGAGGTAAGGGATGCTTTTATGTTTAGAACAGTGTTGGGTTGTAAGACATTTGAAACAAGTCAATATTTCTGGAGGTGGAGACAACAGTAACTCAGTAGGTTTTCAAAGTCGCTTACAGGGAGGTAAAGGTGTTCTGTAAGCTAAAGGGTGTTGTTACTTTAAGACAACAGCTAAATCATGCAGCAGGGCTACACATAGCATTGGTAAAAGGGGATTCACAGAAGAAGGGGTCCTTAAATATTCCGAAGTTCAAGAAATCAGGACTGAAGCAGTTCTTTGATGAATGCTGTATGGACTAGAGGAGGCCAAAAACTTTGAATTAACTTGTCATTACTTTTTTTTTGTTAAGATTAAAGTGATTTTTATTATTGATTTGCCTTTTGCAGTTGCATTGTTTTTTTCATTCTACCACAGTTATATTTAGTTTCTTTTCTTATTTTTTTTAACACCTTTATTGAATTATCACTTGTGACACAGGCAAATTTACATTTATGCAAAAGTGATCAAATTGTATTAAATTAGCATTAACAAACATTGTACTTTACATATATTGCTATATATCATATAGCCTAAGCAACATTATATAAATTATTCAATTCCTGCCCCGTTTTTTTAAACAAGAAACATCTGCATTAAACCATCACTTACAACGTAAGCAATCATACATTTATATAAACGTAAATTAACCACACTGACACAATCTTAGTTGCACTTTACATCATAAATTAATGTTACTTTATTGAATTCACTGTCAGTTTGTGTTTTTAATATTCTTTACCCTGATGATCTGTTTAAATATCACAGCAGAACAGAGACATTCAGATCCTACCCCAAACAATCTACTGCTGTAATTACAGATGTAGTAATATTTATTTCTAATTTACATTCATAAGAGATTTGAGTCATAGGGATTAAAAGAGAAGAAATCATTACAGTAAGGTTAAGCAATTTTTAAGATCATAATAACCCTTAACTTCCTGATGTTTCCCCAAAGAACACTAATGGCTGAAGAACTGTGGCCATTAGAAACAAATTACTAGTCATACACATTCACAAGGCTTACCTTTACTACACTGGTTGATTGCGTGAGAGGGATAATGAAAACAATGTGACACCTTTTCTTCTTCACATACTCTAATGCTCTTGGATACATGGCCACTGACAACTTTTGTGCCGTCAAATAATTATAGCTGTAGTCTGTGCTAGCTCTAACTCCCACTGAATCCTGGTCAAATGCTTTTCAGTGTCTAAGCTGGCCAGCAAGAGGGGTATATTTGAGCGAGTAGCATTCTCAATCACTAGAGAAATTTGAATTAAATTATACACAGTATTCCTGTCTTTAATAAACCCTGTCTGATCCAGATAAATCAAGTTGGGAAGGGAAGGGAGCTAACCTGCTCAATAATATGGCCCTAAGTAACTTGTAATCATGATTGAGAAACAGATGCATAGAGATAGAAAGGAGATTGGATGGCCGGGTGGTGCAGTGGTTAGCACTGCCGCCTCACAGCAAGAGGTTCTCCGGTTCGATCCTAGGCTGTGGTGCTTTCTGTGCGGAGTCTGCATGTCCTCCCTGTGGTCATGTGGGTTTCCTCCGGGTGCTCCGGTTTCCTCCCACGTCCCAATGACATGCTGTAGGTGAATTGGACACTCTAAATTGACCCTAGGTGTGTGTGCCTTCTGTAGAAGGTTGGGTGCCGGGCTGGCAACTCAACACTGTAAAACTCCACTGCCAATCATGAGCGGACAGGTGATCCGCTGTGGCGACCCCTAACCGGGAAAAGCCAAAAGAAGAAGAAGTCTGTGCTAGCTGCAAGTTTTTTTTTTGTTTTACATATGCTCTTTGTCTACATATGTGTATGTGAAAAGCTTAGAAATGCTTATTGTGGTAAATAGCAGCTTGACAAACAAATGTTTGTACTATATTATGTCACAGGAAAATACCTACATTTTTTACAGAATTTTAAGCTTTGAATTGCAAGGGTACCCAATGTACTGAGTGAAATTAATATTAATACAAATGGTAGTTTGACCGAGAGCAAGGCTACTAGGAGTGGCCCAAACAGTGTCAACCAAATAAGTATGCAGATACTCTCAAAACTTAAGTATCTGTATAAAGATCAGCCACAATGAAAGGTTTAAATATCTTCTTCTTCTTCTTTTGTCTGTTCCCATTAGGAGTCACCACAGTGGATCATCTGTTTCCATTTCTTTCTGTCCTCAGCATCTTGCTGTGTCACATTAACTGCTTGCTTGTCCTCTCTCACCACACCCATAAACCTTATCTTAGACCTTCCTCTTTTCCTTTTACCTGGCAGCTCCATCCTTAACATCCTTTTCCTAATATACCCAGCATCCCTCCTCAGCACATGTCCAAACCAATGCAATCTCACCTCTCTGGCTTTGTTTCCAAACCGTCAAACCTGAGCTGGCCCTCTAATATACTAATTCCTAATCTAGTCCATCCTCATCACACCCAGTGCAAATCTTAACATCTTTAACTCTGCCACCTCCAGGTCTGATGCTTGCCTTTTTGTCAGTGCTGCCGTCTCCAACCCATATAACATAGCTGATCTCACTACCCTCTTGTAGACCTTCCATTTCACTCTTACTGGTGCTCATCTGTCACAAATCACTCTTGACACTCTTCTCCACCCACTCCACCCTGCCTATACTCTCTTCTTCACCTCTCTTCCACACTCACCATAACTCTGAACTGTTTAACCCAAGTATTTAAACTCATCCACCTTCACCAGCTATACTCCCTGCATCCTCACCATTCCTCTATCCTCCATCTCATTCACACAAACATATTCTGTCTTAGTCCTGCTGGCCTTCATTCCTCTTCTCTCTAGAGAATATCTCCACCTCTCCAGGGTCTCCTCAACCTGTTCCCTACTATCACTGCAGATCACAATGTCATCCGCAAACATCATAGTCCACGGGGACTCCTGTCTGATCTTGTCTGTCAACCTGTCAATCACTATTGCAAATAAGAAAGGACTTGGAACTGATCCTTGATGTAATACCACCTCCACCTTAAACGCATCCATCATTCCTACTGCAGACCTCACCACTGTCACACTTCCCTCGTACATATCCTGTACCACTCTTACATACTTCTGTGCCACTCCCGACTTCCTCATACAATACCACAACTCCTCTCTAGCACCTTGTCATATGCTTTCTCTAAATCCACAAAGACACAATACAACTCCTTCTGACTTTCTCTAGAAATCTCCATCAACACTCTCAGAGCAAACATCACATCTGTGGTGCTCATTCCCAGCATGAAATCATACTGCTGCTCACTAATTATCACCTCCCTTCTTAATCTAGCTTCCACTACTCTTTCCCATAACTTCATGCTGTGACTGGTCAACTTTATCCCTCTGTAATTATTACAGCTCTGTACATCACCCTTATTCTTAAAGATCGGTACCAAAACACTTCTCCACTCCTCAGGCATCCTGTCACTTTCCAAGATTTCATTAAACAATCTGGTTAAAAACTCCGCTTTCATCTCTCCTAAACACCTCCATGCTCCCACAGGTATGTCATCTGGACCAACAGCCTTTCCATTCTTCATCCTCTTCATACCTGTTCTTACTTCCTCCTTGCTAATCCATTGCACTTCCTGATTCACTGTCCCTGCATCATCTAACCTTCTCTCTCTCTCATTTTCTTCATTCATCAGCCCCTCAAAGTACTCTTTCCATCTGCTCAGCACACTCTCCTCTCTTCTGAGTACATTTTTCTCATTATCCTTTATCACCCTTACCTGCTGCACATCTTTCCCAGCTTGGACCCCCTGTCTAGCCAATCATTACAATGGAAAGGCTTAAATATATTTAATAATAAATAATAAAAGAACAAGAAAATATTAAATCTATATTCACAGTGACATCAGAGTTTAAAATCACAGGAAATACTTAAAATAACATTAAAGGACAAGCCCTGACAAATAAAGAAAACAATATCTAAACTAAGCTTCACTATATTCTTGACTGAATCGAAGAGAATTATACTATTCCCTACTTAATAGAGCGAGGTAGATGATGTGGTAAATGGGCCTTCTTGTTGGCAGGCCCAAGACCCAAATACATAATGATCAGTCTCACTAAGACACTTTGCAAAATAATATCTAAAATATTACTTCTGGGATAGCGTGCAGAATGACATCGCTTCTGGTCATCTGATTTCAAGCTCCCATGCAAACCCCCATTGCTGGAAGCTGGCAGGATTTAGCACCTACCTGTAAAAATACACACAGAAGGGCTTTTGCTCAGATCTGTGGCAGGTGCTGGAAGTCATAAAACAATTTCATACCTCCATGCTTCCAGGGTAGTAATTAGTTCACCCCAATGACAATACAGAAAGCTTCCTAGTACAGAATTTCTGTCTCTGGCTGTATTGAAACTTGTGAGATAGCATCTTTATGGCCTAGCACGTAAAGTGATTTAATTTCAGATATATTTAAAAATTTACTGGACTGGGGTTAACCTTCCAGTTTCCTCCGTTAAAACATGTAAATTTAAACATTTACAATAGTGCATGTACATTTCTCTTCTCTCCAGTAGGATACACTGAGGATACATTTCAAACACAAGCACTTTACAAATACCTTTTTAACACAAACATCTGTACAAATCAGTTTGCTGTACACATGACATGCAGTTCTGATCCATTTGTAGCATAAGCATCTTGTATAAATCAGTTTGATATTCACAAATGACATATAATTATTTACAAAATTCCAGCTAGCTGTGCTGGCAGTACCCCCTACCATTACAGTTATATTAATATACATATATGATGATCACTGCAGTGTGTGTGTTTGAATAGGTTGTACAGATGTACTGCTGGGTGTTCGTACATTGGAAGGTGTCTAGGGTGTACATGCTCAGAAATGCACCACAATACCTATGTGTTAGTAGGGTAGTTGCAGTTGGTGATGGGGAGTGGATGATCAGAGTCTCCAGTTACTGATAGGTTACCCTTGCAGGTGCCGGAGGACTCCCATCACTGATGGGGCAAAGACATGGGTAGCAAAGGGCATCAGGTGAGTAATCTAAGTGGTTGTTTAATTCTTTTACATGTTCTTAGTATGGACAGCAGTGGGATGCTGCACAGTTGTAATCTTTTTTTGTTGTGGCTATGTTAGACAAGGAATGCATGGCATTCTAGAAGACACTTGATCATAAGGTGGCTGAAATAGGAAGGTTGCATTTGTACAGTAGTGTGATACAAGGCACAGCACAAACCATTGCATTGTTTGACATCACCTTAACATCTCAGAATACATGCATGAGTTGTATTGTAATCACCTGTATGATACATCTTGCACACTGGACAAATCACATAGAGGCAAACAACTGCAACCCATGCAGCAAGATAAGACAGCCCCGGAGGGTCAATGGTAGTTCTGTGCCGCCTCTCTAAAAATGAAATCTGAGAATGCAGGTTAGATGCAACCGGATGTGGAAGTTTGCATTTACAAAAAAAAAAAAAACAGAAACTAAAAGTTTTTCATATGGAGGCATAAACCCTCCTCGCATTGCCCTTCTTAAATGGTCTGTATCCATTGTAATTAATTTTACATGCATTACATTTTGATGAAAAGGTAAATTCCCCCTTACAGCAGCTTCCATTGATCAGCTGCAGGTTTTAGCAAAATATCAGAAACTCTGTTTTCTAATAATTGCCAACTACAACAGTTCATCACCTTGTGATGTGTATGCTGCTAAATGAGCAGTACCCTGGATGTACTGCTTGGTTTGACAATGATCTAGCAGGTTATCTTGATGAGAGCAAACAAACCAGTGGTATTTTTGTTAGCTTTGTTCTGTCATGTCCTGTATACTTTGAACATGACACTAGTGCGTTGCACCAACTCATTCATCACAGTCAAAGGCAAGCATTTTTGACAAAGATCATAAAAGGAAGACACCCTCAGAGGTCACTTCTGGTCTGTTTTAAGTGCCTATTGCACTGTATAAAATTCAGTATTAATAATATTTCACACAGTAATGTTCTTAGTCGGTCATTATGATCCAGTTATAAACTCCTGTCTGTCCACAAACCTATCGGATCTGATGGGCATTGTCTGTACTCTTGTTGCTAAGACCTGGAGCTCCTTATCTCTGTCCATCAGGTCACTACTCTCCCTCCCATTCTTCAAAACCATTGTGAAAGCCTTCTTAGCCACAAACTGGCCTTGTGCTTGCTCAACACCAGCATAAACTGTATCCCCAAATGTGAATAAATACGTTTTCATACCTTATACCTCCTTACTCTCCCTTCTTCACTTCTACCGATTTCTCTTCCCTGGCTTTCACTTTAAATATACCATAAGCAATTCCTGTTTGTATTTTACTGACTTACCTTTAATTTCTCTATAAACTGGCTAAAATTTCTCTATTAATCTCTGTCCTATAACTTGTATCTATTCTTAACCAATGTTTTTATATTATGTCTAATTCGGTATAAGTATTTAAACTGTGTTTGCATTTTGTATTATTTTAAAGACTGTAAAATTATTGTTCTTAAAATGTTTTGTAATACTTTGGAGCTTTTCTTCCTGAGCCTCTGATGAAAATGGGCTCCTACCCAGTCAGACATTCCAGGTAATTAAATGTCAATAAATAAATAGTCCACTTCAGTTTCAGAGTGTGTATTCAGAGCACCAAAACTAATTTTGAAATATAACAATATGTCATTCACCTGCACAGTATTTCACTGCATTAATACTTACAACTGGGGTTGTAAGTACATTTTCATATTAGGTAGGTTATTTAGGTTTTGCACCATATAGTACAGTTTCATGCAGCTTTCTGACTGAAGGAGTGATGCATGATTGATTTGCATGACTTTTTTGTGATAAGGCTGTCCCAGGTGCACGTCAGTATTTTTGCTGTCTTTTAGTTGCTGTTTTATTTCATAGGATCATAGGATCATAGAAAGTTACTAGGCTATTGGCCCTGAGGCCCTTAGAAGCCTAGCCAAGAGTTTAGCCCATGTTTAGACAAATCAGCACCCTATGCCCTTGTACAGCAGGAACATGGGTGGAATCCCAGGGGTGTATTTTCTGTCTCCCATCCAGTTATCCAGGTTGCGCTTAAAAAGGGTCTAAAGAGGTACTCTTCTTGATGTGGAGAAGGAGTCTATTTCACAGATGGGGGAGTCTCTAGGACACAAATCTGTCCCACCAACAAGTTCTGTTGATGTCACAGACCAGGTTATGGCCACAGGTGTGGGTTACTCGACTGGAGTTTGACTTGCGGATATGTAGCAGTCACATCAAGGCAGGGTCTGAGATCATCTTGTATGCCAGATAGAGATCACCTCTGAGAAGTCTGTATGAAACAGAGTAGTGGAATAGGGCTTTTAACCTATCTGTGCATGGTAGATGTTTGAGGCCCTGGATTCTCCTGGTGAGCAACCTCTGTGGTCTCTCCAGCTGCTGCATGTGCTTTGCAAGGTACATGCAGAAAGGGACATTGTACTCAATAATGGGCCTTATAAGGGAAGAATAAAGGGATGTTATGACCTCCTTGTCCCTGGATGAGATACCCTTACTTATGAGGTGGGCCATGTAGAAGGCTTTCCATACAATGTAGCAACATGGTGGTCAAAAGTCAGGTTGCTATCAACCTGGGTGCCCAAATCCCTCACGACTGATTGGGTGCTTAGGATGTTGTTATTTATGTGATAATTTGTGGGGACGTCACTCTCCCCAAAGGGGATGATGATGCATTTTTTTGGTATTCATCTTGAGGCCATGTTTCTGGCACCAGTCATTTGTCTGGGTGATACCCTCTTGCAGGATGTCCACATCACTAGGGAAATTGATGGCAACACCCAGCTTGCAGTCATAGGTTCATAGGTAGGTACTAGGCTATCGGCCCAATGGCTTATGTAAGCCTAGTCAACAAAGTCCCTGGCTTACGCCACCCAAAAAAGTTATTTTCCTGTGCCACTGTCGAGCAGAGACACAGAAGTGATCCCCGGGGTGTATTTCCTACTTCCCATCCCGTCATCAAGATTTTTCTTGAAGAGTGCTAATGAAGAACTTTGCCTGACATAGATGGGTAGCCTGTTCCAGAGTATGGGAAGAGTCTGGGATAGGAATCTATCCCTCCAGCATGTCCTGTTTATTGTGGTGACAAGGTTTAGGTCCGTAGCTCGAAGGGATTGGGATTTCTTTAGGTGTAGCATATCCAACAGCTCTGGGTTTGACACAGCTTTATATGTTAGGCAGAGATCACCTCGGAGTAGGCGATATGCTACGGAGTAAAGCTGGAGTTTTTTTGAGACGGTCAGTGTAGGGCATTTGTTTGAGTCTAGTAATCCTCTTTGTGAGGTACTTCTGTGGCCTTTCCAGCTGCTGCAGATGTCTTGTGAGGTACATTCCAAAAGGGGCGTTGTACTCTATAATGGGTCTAATGAGTGTCGAGTAGAGGGGAACGATGACCTCTTTTTTCCTGGATGAGAACCCTTTTATGATGAGGTGTGCCACGTAGAAGGACTTCCTGACTACTGTGGCGATGTGACTATCAAAGGAGAGACTACTGTCCACCTGGGTCCCAAAGTCTCTTATCACGCATTCGGTGTTAAGTAGATTGCTGCCTATGTGGTAGTTCATGGGTACAGAGTTTTTACCAAAGGGGATGACACTGCACTTTTTGGCATTGAGCTTGAGGCCATGGCTCTGACACCAGGCATCTGTCTCAGAGAGGCCCTTCTGTAGGATGTTCACATAATTTGGGGACTTGACTATGGTTCCTAGTTTGCAGTCATCTGCGAACTTTGTTAGCCAGAGGCCTTCTGTGTTAGCCTGTACTTCAGAGAAGTAGATACCAAACATTTTTTTGTCTTATGTTTCATATTGGGACTAACCCATTAACACTTCTACAGTGTGCCTTTCTGTTGTGGACAATCAGCCACATTGTAATTTGTATACATGTGTGGTATGTGCCTGGTTTTGTTGGGCTGGTGAGAGTGGGAGGAGGAGCTGGTCATCAAACTGCTTACTTTCTGAGATTTTCCAGTGTATTCTGCTGACCTGTCTGTGACAGCAGCAAACTTTCTGATTTTCAGTCACCTCTGGCCTCACACGCTTGGAGGCAGTTGATGACGCCACAAGCAGTAACATGACGGGTTCATTTCCTGTCTCAGTCAGAGTCACTTGGCAGAAACATATCTTTTTCAGGAGTGATTCAGGAACACTGTCTTGCATAAGTAATTTGCCCATAGTCCCCCAAATTTAATAGCGACGGAAAGGAGACAAACTTGGGTTTAAAGGATGACCCTGTCTAGGTGTCAGTTAAATGCATTGCTGTTTTATAGATCACTTGCAAGTCACTGAAAACCATGGTAAGGTCCAGATGTATAAGAAGAGCTGGAATCTAACCGTAACATATCTCAATGAATGTCAGTTTAAAAAGCTAAATGCTTATGAAGTTTAACAAACTGAAGAGTTTGATCTGAAGTAGTTGTCTTCATTTGGTTTTCAACCTTTGGGCTCCCGGATCTGTATCGGATCTGACTCGGCTGTATATCCAGCATCTGTTCCAAGCTCAGAGCTCCACCCCTTACCCATAATGTTCCTGTCGCCTTCCTCCCTTCAGATATCATTTGCTACACTACATGTCCACATCGTGATCCGAGATCTCTGCGATAAAAGTTTATAAGTGATTTTTTGGTGTAAATCTCACGTTTTTTCTCTCTACCTGCCTTTCTCTACCTTCTACCTCCCCTCCATATTTTCCCCTCCATAGTTTCTTTCCCCTTGTGTGTGTGGTCTGTGTGATTGTGAGTGTACTGGGCCAGAGGTTGGGACATGTCTGACACTCCCAAACCTGGCTTCAGAAAATGTACAGAGTGTGGCTGTAAGCTCTACCCAGCCGATGGCCACACTCTGTGCATAGTGTGTCGTGGGACAGCCCATCTCCGAACCACCTGTTCCATCTGTGCCAGGTTTAATCCCCGGGCACTTAAGGACAGGTGAGACAAATGCATCCTTAAGGGCCTTCTTCCCTCTTCGGGGACTCAAGTCCCTGTATTCCTGGCTTCTGACCCTGCCTCCTCCCTGGCCTCTGGGACTCAAACCTTGCCAAGAGGCCCAGGGATGGAGACAAAGCGTCAAAAAGTGATAGGCCAAAGAAGAGATCTTCGGATCGCTCGGCTTTGGCAGGCCCGCCACCTAACGTTAGGTCGGCTCCAATACCAGAGTCTCCTCGGCTCCATTCCCTTAATTTTTCTCTGGAACCGGAGGAGCCCCGGATCCGGTCGCTGGCTCAGGCTTCTCCTCACTGCCCCTCCAGGCTGGTGTCAGTCATCTCCTCCTCCCTCTCCACCCGGAGCCTTAGTGAAGCAGAGATGGATAGGATGATGCAGAAGTTCATCTGCAGCCAGATACAGATAGGTTCATAGGTTGGTACTGGGCTATCTGCCCAAAGGCATATATTAGCCCAGCCACGTAGTGCGGTATTCACCGCCCCTTTAGTAGTTCCCTAGACCCTTGTACTAGCAGCTAGTACCCTTGGCCCCTATCTAGTAGTGCTGTTGGTGTGATCCCCGGTGTGAACTTTCTGTTACCCATCCACTCATCAAGGTTCCTCTTGAAGAGTGATAGTGAGGGGCTCTGTCTTATGTAGATCGGGACCCTGTTCCATAGTAAGGGAAGTCTCTGCTTAGGGAATCTATCCCTCCAGCATGTTCTATTCATTGTTGTGTTGAGGTTTATATCCCTAGAGCGTGTAGCTCGAGTAGATTTGGTTTTGCTAAGATGGAGCATGTTCAACAATTCTAGGTTGGACAAGGCTCTGTACGTTAGGCAGAGATCGCCTCTGAGAAAGCGGTATGCAACAGAGAACAGTCTTAGCTTTTTCAGTCGTGCTGCATAGGGCAACTGTTTGAGGCCAGTAATCCTCTTGGTTAGGTACCTTTGTGGTCTCTCCAGCTGCTGGAGATGTCTAGCCAGGTACATTCCAATTGGTGCATTGTACTCAATAATGGGTCTGATGAGGGAAGAGTAGAGGGGCACCATTACATCCTTAGATCTTGATGCGAATCCTTTCATGATCAGATGGGTCCCATAGAAGGATTTTCTAACCACTTTGGTAACATGGTTATCAAAGGAAAGCTGACTATCCACTTGGGTCCCTAGATCCCTTATTTCTTCTTCAGATTTCAGGGGATTACCTCCTATGTTGTAGTTTGCGGGTACTCTGTTTTTTCCAAAGGGGATTACTACGCATTTTTTTGCATTTAGCTTGAGACCATGGCTTTGACACCATGCATCAGTCTCATTTAGGCCCTTCTGGAGGATCTCCATGTTGGCCAGAGACTCTATTATAGCACCCAGTTTGCAGTCGTCTGCAAACTTAGTCAGCCACAGCCCTTCCATGTTTGCCTGTACTTCTGAGAAGTATATGCCAAACAGGAGGGGCCCCAGGACAGAGCCCTGAGGCACACCACTCATTACTGGTCTGGATTCGGACATAGATCCCGCTACTCTGACTTTATGGGATCTGTCTGAGAGCCAGTTTGCGATCCATCTTGTGACATAAGGGTTTATGCCCAGGCTGGTGAGCTTATCAATAATACCTGAATGGGGAATGGTGTCAAATGCTTTAGCAAGGTCAAGGTAAGCCGTGTGTACCTCCTTTCCCTTATCTATAGCCTGAGTAACTGTCTCAAAGAAATCCACCAGGATCAGAAGGCATGATCTGCCCTTGACGAAGCCGAACTGTGTGGGGTCCAGCGACTGGAGGTTCCCAATCTCTCCATAGCCTTACAGATCAGACTGGTCAGGCTTATTGGTCTGTAGTTCCCAGGGTCAGTTGTGGCCCCACCCTTGTGTAGCGGGACCACCATTGCCGTGTGCCATTCTATGGGCACATATCCTGTGGAGAGGCTGAGACTGAACAGGGTATTAAGATGCGGGGTTAATTCCTTTTGGAGCTCGCGTATGACACAGCCTGGGACACCATCTGGTCCCATGGAGACAGTGTTTTTAGCTTTAGATAGAGCCTTGTTAACCAACATATGAGTAATAATTGGACTTACACAATCCCCTAGAATGATAATAGGCCCTGTAGGTGGTGGTGGGGGGGGGGGAATTTGCACTGAACTTGTCAGCCAAGATGTTGGCAATGTCAGAAGGGTCAGTGTATTTTGTTCCATTTTGTACTAGTTCAGAACAGACCTGAGCATTGCCATTTAGGTTTTTGACGATGGGAGTCTTGCCTGCCTCCCTCTCTCCGGAGCAGGGAGCACCCTGCCATTTTTCACCCCAATTACACCTTCTCCAATCCAACCTTCAGTTTTGGAGCCCTTAGATCCAAGGATTCTCTGTGTTGAGGGGCTGGCACCGACTGTACCTTGTACCTCGATGCCGGCTATGACCTTGAGCAGGACTGATTCGACTGGCTTGGATCCGACAAGCTCTCGGAGCCATAGCCTCAGCGTCAGATCCGAGGGGTTAGTATCGGCTCTGAGTGTGTCGGAGCGCAACCTTCCCCTTGGTATCTTGGCGCCTGGAGGTTTGGCTCTGACTCCCCTCAGGTCAGAGGGTGATGGCTCATATTGTCTTTCTCAGGATGTCCGTTCCCCTTCGGCTTTCGATGTGGTGGAGAGGGTTCTCTCGATTTTGAGACCCATGACCATCTTGTCTTTGGATTGTGCCCCGACTCCTTCTGTTTCTGGTGCGGTTCTGGCCATTCTGCCATCTCAGGGACAGCCTGCCGCTACTTTGCCTCAGGAAGATTCTGCTTGGGAACAGCAAGACATTGCTGAGTCCTCACGAGAGATCCCCACTGAGGAGATCCCTCGAAAATGTACGTACAAAAGGAGGCACTTAGACTCCCTGCCGGAGTCTCTCACTGAAGACTCCAATTTGGAGGAAGGGGAAGGTTTCTCCTGGTCACCCCCCCGAGGATGTCTCTTTCGGAGACATCATGGAACTCCTTTGCCGGTGAGGGGGGTGGTCTGCCCAAAATCCTACCTCAGACGAATCAGTGTTCCTCGAGGCATATGATGCAGGACCCTCTACTTCCTAGGTGTCCCCTCTCGCAGATCCTTTAGTGGATCTCATTACATCTCAGGAGTGGAAGGAACCAGACATGGTGGAGCCCATTCCCAAACATCCAGATAAGGTATTGAGCCCTCCCTCAGATAGATTATATTGGAATAAGGGATCCCCCGTTGATGCCATGGTGGTGGCAGCTGCCACTTAGGAAGGTGCTCGCTCAGGAGACCTCTACAGTCCACCCTCCTGACCGAGAGTCAAGGGTGATGGACCATTTCGGGTAGCGGGTGTACGCTTCAGTGACCTTCTCTGTTCAGGTGCTGAATTACATGGCACATGCGATTCGGCTGCAATGAGACCTAGTTAAGGAGATAGCTGAGTCGACCTCAGAGTCCATGTCAGCAGACAAGAAGATTTTCTCCGCTCATATGGCTACTCTAAAATCAGTTGCGAACACCTGTATGCGCCTCCTCTCCCATGCAGCTGAAGGAGCCTCTAGGGCAGCTGGTGCAGACGTTAGCATCAGGCGACATGCTTGGCTCTGGCTCTGTCAGTTTTCAGCACCTTTCAAGACGTCATTTACCAATGCCACTTATGACCGTTCTTCCCTGTTTGAGAAGTCAGTATGTGAGACTTTTGTTCAGAGTGAGAAGGACAGGAAGACTCTGTCTGCCATCGGGATCTGCTTCTCGGCCCCTCAACGATCCTTCTCTAGGAATCAGCAAGGGACTAAGAAGATGTGGTTTTAGAAATCTCAGAATTTTCCCTGAGACACGCAGAACTCAACTTTCCGCAGGGGCAGAGGGGAATTTGATAAATGTCGCCCTAGAGGCAGAGGAGGTCTGAGAAATTACGGGTCTCAAGATCCTTTCTTGGAGAGACCCACTCAGCAACCCTGAGGGGTTGCCCGATTGCTCATATCTGGAGGCAGTCGGGAGGCCATCTTTCGTTGCACCTAATGGAGTGGGAGTCCATAACAAAAGATCGTTGGGTGTTACGAATCATATCCAGAGGCTATTCATTCCCCTTCCTCAAGCCACCTGCACTGCCCAAACACCTCCCGGACGTTCCACCCATTCACAGGGAGGATGCAGCACTGGAAATCACAATGCTGCCAAGAAAGCAAGTCATCCAACCCGTCCCCCTAGACTATTCCTGATCAAGTATTTATTCCAGGTTTATTTTGGTGCCAAAGAAAATGGAGGACCTAAGACCAATTTTGGATCTATCCACCTTGAACCTGTCTGTGGCCAAGGCAAAATTCTGGATGGTCTCCCTTCAGTCTGTCCTGCCCTTCCTGCAGGAGAATGATTGGATGTGCTCGATCGACCTCCAGGATGCGCACTATCATATCAAGATAGATAGATGCTCTTGGACGTTTCCCTGCTTCTGGCTAGGAGCCATTCATTGTCAGTTCAGAGTGCTCCTCTTTGGTCTCACACAGCCCCCAGGGTGTTTTCCAAAATGATGTCAGTAGTAGTGGCTCACCTGAGACTTCAGTGCATTCAGGTATTTCCCTATCTGGATGATTGACTCCTTGTTGCCCCTTCCAGGCATCAACTTTGTCAAGCAAGGGATTCCTTTCTTTTTCTAGCCCAGGGGTTAGGCATTACCATCAGTCTGAAGAAAACATCACTGGCCCCTGTCCAAGCATTAGAATTCATTGGGGCACGATTAGACACAATTCGAACCAGAGTGTTTCTTACTCCGGACAGAATAGGTAGTGTGAAGCTACATGTTCTTTGCATTCTTCAAACCCAGTCTCTGACAGTGGAAATAGTATTAAGGGTGTTGGAGTCCATGGCAGCCATGATCAATCTCTTGCCCTTGGCGCATCTTCACATGCTGATCCTTCAGTGGACCCTTTCATTACAATAGTCCCTGTTAGATCTTCTGTTGACTCTCCCTGTCCGAATCTCTCGATTGTGCAGGGACTCCCTTAAGTGGTGGATTCTTTCCTCAGACCTGGTTAGGGGACGTCCTTTTCACTCACCATTTCCCATGGCCACTTTGACTACAGATGCCTCCCAGCTGGGGGGGGGGGTGAGCACTGCTTGGAAGGACAGTTCAAGGCATGTGATCCCCCTACGAGTCCAATCTGCATATCAGTGTCCTGGAGATGAGGGTGGTGCTTCTAGCGTTGCAGGCTCTCCATGCCCATCTTCCTTCAGGAATAATTGCTATCCAGATGGACAATATGTCAGTGGTCTGGTACATCAGAAAACAGGAGGGAACCAGATCATATCCCCTATGTCACGTGGCCATGAGAGTATGGGAATTGATGATCTCCGCCAGCTGTTTTCTGGTGGCAGCACACATTCCTGGGAGGTCCAACATTCTAGTGGACAGGCTCAGCAGATCTATTCTGATGCCTCACAAATGGTCTCTGAATCCTTCAGTAGTGGAACAGATGTTTCCCTAGTGCAGTCAGCCTTGCTGCAATCTATTCGCCTCTCCTTCCAATGAGAAATGCAGCGAGTTCTTCGCTCTGAGCCCTCAGGGGAAGCCCCCAGAGACGCTCTGATTCATGCTTGATCCCCCCCCCAGTCTTCTGTATGTTTATCCGCCTCTTCCCTTAATATCAAATTTTCTTCAGAAAGCTCGCAGGGTGGGGAGCTTAGTTATCCTCATTGCCCCATTCTGGCCTCGCCTAATCTGGTTTCCCTCTCAGAAGTCTCATCTTGTGGCTTCACCATGGACGTTGGATCCAGATCTGATTCTCATATCTCCTCCCTCAGGGATGTCCTATCTAGATCTGGACAGTCTAAAGCTCACTGCTTAGCTGTTCCAGTTCCCGTGATAGTCAGGACTCCTGGATTATCCTCTCCCGTCAAAAGAATTCTAGTGGCGGATCATGTCTTCCACTAGAAAAATGTACTCCAGCAAATGGAAATGTTTTTTTATCTGGGCCTCTCAGTGTGGATTAAATCCTTTCACAGCTCCAGTTTCTGTGGTGGTGGTGGAATTTTTATCTGCAATTTTTCAATAAGGTGCCAGTTTTTTTTACAGTCAAAGTTCAACTTGCGGCAATTTCTAATTATCATTTGGGAGATAATATGGCTTCCTTAGCATCTTCAAAGCTTTGTAAGGCCTTCCTCAAAGGTACCTTTCTTCTTCGACCCCCAGTAAAGGACCCTACACCACCGTGGGATCTTACCCTAGTACTTCAAGCCTTAGTCTTGCCTCCCTTTCAACCTGCAGCTTCAGTGGGTATGCAATTTCTATCCTGGAAGACTGCCTCTCTGGTTGCCATTACTTCCACCAGGAGAGTTTCAGAACTTCAAGCTCTATCGGTCAAAGCCCCTTATATGATTTTTCGTAAGGACAGGGTGTCTTTGCATACAAATCCATCCTTTCTACCTAACGTAGCTTCAGAGGCCAACATTAATAAGATAACCAGCCTCCCAGTCTTCTTTACAAATTTTCAAAACGAGGGAGAATACAAATTGCATTTACTACACGTGCACAGGCAGTTGCATTTGTACTTGCGCAGGACAAAAACCTTTCGTAAATCTGACCAACTTTTCATTTCTTACTGCAAACTCTTTTTAAGGAAACCATTCTCTAAAGTTACCATCGCCCGTTGGATTTCTCAGTGTATTATTTGGGTGTATTCAGCCAGGGTGATTTCCCCGCTAAGTCAGGTGAAAGCACTTTCCCCCAAGTCTATGGCCTCGTCAGCAGCTTTCTGGTCCAGAGTTTCATTAGATATTTGTTCTGCGGCCACTTGGTCCTCATCCCATACCTTCATCTCGCATTGTAAATTGGACATTGTATTCAGGAACAGGGCATTCTTTGGCTCTGCTGTGCTCCGGAATATCCTTCCATGAGGGCCTCCCAGGTGTCTGGTAGCTGGGGGACTCTGTCCCACAGGTTGAAGACTAAATGAAGACCACTATTTCAGATAAAGAAGTTATGTACTCACCATAACATTCCATCTGAGTACTTGCTTTTCATTTGTCTTCAACCATCCCTCCCTCCTTCCCCTGGCCTTGTGTGTACTGTTGGTGCCTCCTACGAATTATGGAGGTGGTCACCGTAGAGTGCCTCTTATCCTTGTTGTTGGTTTCTTATACAGACAAGTCTTTATTGGGTTTGGTGACGTTACTGGATCAGGCAGCAAACTGTGTCTGAAGAAAGGAAGGAGACAGGAGCATTATGGGTAAGAGGAGGAGCTTTGAGCTTGGATCAGATGCTGGATATGTGGCCAAATCGGATCCGATATGGATCCGTGAACCCACAGGTTGAAGACAACTGAAGAGCAACTACTCAGATGGAACATTATGGTGAGTACATCATTTATTTTTCTTGCTTGTTAGGAATATGATGGAATGTTATGAGAAAAACTCAACACTATAGTTTCACTTTGTTCATAAAAGCTTAGCACTGAGAATGGGAAATGGTCAAAGTGTAGAAGCTGCATATTTAAAAGGAGTCTTAAGTCTTTTCAGGAAAGAGAGAGACATAAACTGTACTGAAAAAATTGCCAACATTTGAAGAGCTACTTGACAGTGCAATTTACAGCTAAAGGGCGTGTGTGTGTGTGTGTGTGTGTGTGTGTGTGTGTGTGTGTGTGTGTGTGTGTGTGTGTGTGTGTGTGTGTGTGTGTCACCAAAAAGGCAAGTTACTGGTGATATTGTATAGTCTGTTGCAAGACAGACAGCTGAAAGTTCTAGAGTTGAAATGTTATTAAAATAATTTCTGTTCAAACTAATTCCTTGTTTTTATCTGTACAGTAATTGAAGTGGTAGGGCCCAGTATCCCAGATTTTGTAGAACTGTAAATGGTGAAACTGATGAACAGATGTATATAACTGAGTTCTCTTCTTCCCTAATAAGAATGGAGTTCCTATGCTTCCTTTTACTAATACTTTTTTTAAGTATCTTTCATTTGTTATCTAAATAAGGGGGATGGCCTGTGGTCCATGACCTTGGTCATAAGAGAAAGGGGTAACTACGGTGTGTAGACAAAACAATTTAGTGTATTAAGTCAGTTTTTGGAGGTGGGAGGAAAACCAAGTACCTAAAGAACACCACAGCTGCACAGACACAGAACATTT
Organism: Protopterus annectens; assembly: GCF_019279795.1. NCBI lineage: Eukaryota > Metazoa > Chordata > Ceratodontiformes > Protopteridae > Protopterus > Protopterus annectens. The sequence continues at coordinate 1,674,810,376 of NC_056737.1, forward strand.
AGCTGCCAACAAGCAGTGGCTGGAAGTCAGGTCTGAATCACAGACCCTGGAGCTGTGAGACATCTCACCACTGAGCTACTGTATTGTCCTTACACCTCAGAATCATAAATCTGCAACATATCAATAGTTTTTAAATATTTTATCTGAGGTAAGGTGTTTCTGTTACAGAATATAACTGTTTTATTAACTACTTATAATTACCTGGTATTTGTAAAAGATAGCTTTGTCTTAACACAGTTGTGTTCTTAAGACTGAGATTTGAGTTCATGGGCTTCTTCAAAGTTACTTGCAGTACTGATGATATGCATTTTACACTCGGATTACATTTTCAGACTTTGTTTTAACTATTGAAATCATTTTGTTAATTTATAAGTTAGCTGCCTAACTGACTGCCAACAATCTGTTATCTGACTTAATGAACTATCCCCTCGACTTCCTGTCATACTCTGTGTTCCCCAGGGATCCATCCTTGGTCCCCTAATATTCTCTCTCTCCACCAATAATCTCTTCACAGCCACCAAGCAGGCCTCCCTCATACAGTATGCAGATGACTCCATCTTCATCTGCTCTGCCCCTACAATACCAGAACTTCATAAGATCACCTAAGCAGCCTTTTCCTCAGTGGAAATTTGGCTATCTGATGCCCAGCTAATACTAAACCCTAACAAGACCAAACTCTTCATCTTTCAACCCACAAAATCTAACCTTCCCAACCCTCACTTCAATATCCTAGCCACTGACAATACCATCATCTCCCCAACAGAACACACCAAACTACATGGTGTTGAGATTGATAATCATCTCGGATTCGACATTCACATTCCACTAACCATAAAAAAGCACACAAAAAACTAGGAGCCCTTTACAGAAACAGACAGTTCCTCAGGAAAACTGCCAGAATTTCTGTGTCTAGTTCTCACCTCATCTCCTCTTTTTTACGCCTGTCCTATACTTACCAACCTCAGGCAAACAGACCTAAACAAGCTGGAGGCTTGTTACAACAAAATTGCTAAATTCGCCACTGAAGCATCTTACCACAGCCAACACTGTATGTCACTCAGAGATCAACTTGCTCTAGCCTACAAGATTGTAAACCATCCTCTCAAAGTACCTTCTCTTCAAAATCTTCTCCAGCCCTACCAGACCACCCAACCTCTACGCTCCAGCAACAAAAAACAACTTCTTGTAACCAAACATAAAAACTCTGCTGGAGAAGCTCTTTTCTCCTGCAAAATAGCCAGGTTATGGAACACCCTCCCACCCTCCGTAACCACAGTAACATCAGGCACTCTCTTCAAAACAGCTCTAAAAAACAACCTGAAAGGACACTGGTTATGTCAATGCATGCATCCTGACTAAAAATTCCCACCTACGGTTTCTCCTCCTTATATCTTTTCCTTTCTCTAACCACCCCTGCCTTCCACTGTCAGAACATTGCTGTCTCTGTACTCCTACCTTCATCCAGACTAACCCTTAACTCTTCCCACCATCTGGATTAACATTCTGCTTTATATACTGTTTCATATCACAGGCTAATCTGTAAGATCAATGAATTTATTACTAATCTGCCTCAACAGCATCTAGCTCCTAGTTGGAGTATTACCAACAACTACTATATGTCATTTTTATTTGTATACCAAATGTTAAAGATTGTATCACTGGTTATTTATGTTATCAATAGCTCTGCTTGTAACTTGTACATTTGTTTGTGTGTGAGATTGCTTGTACTATCCCTATTATTTGTATTTGTTTCTATTTCTTTCTGTGGAACTTTTCTCCCCGGGCCTCCGCTGACAAAGGACCTGTGTCCAGCTGGAACTTCCCTGTAAATAAATGGTTTCGATGTACTCATTAGTTAACTAGCTAAGGCTCAGTAGGCCTGACTAGGGGCACTTCCTGGTTAAGTGACTAGCTCAGTCACATTGTATGGAATGGAGGCTGGGGAAAGTAACCCGAGTCTACTAGATGAAGCTCATAACTGTAACAGTTTGGACTAGACTGTTGTTTATTTCCTCTTTGAAAAACCTGCAGTAATGGAGGATTATTAACTGGTCACTGATTGTAACCTGCTTATTATGTGTTCAAGAGATGGATGCCAAGAAATTCACCTCAGACTTTATGTACTCCATGTACTACTAGTTACAGAAAAAAGCGCCAAGTGTTTTGTAGACTTACAAAGCCATAAAACATTTATCAAACACTGTCAAAAAGACAGTGTAAAAAAATGTTTCTTATGTTCACATTCACCGTGTCATGCCTCTCAGCTGTCCAGATTTTCGCAGAATATGAAGATTTTTGCCTCATATTTTTGGTCTGTTCCTCATTAAATCTGTGATTTTTTTGGCAAGTCACCAAGGACTGATGTCAGAATATAATGACATACATTTGAGTTTCAGACTATTTCGTATCCTTCTGAAAATGCAGGCTAACACAAATCCTATTATTCTAGCAATTTTCAAAGTTTGTAAGTCAGAAATACATTACTGGAACAGAGAACAGGCAGAAACAAATCTGTTTTTATTCTACTGCTGTAGTTTGCCGAGCAGTACTGGCAAATTTAACTAGTTAGTGCGAGACCTGACCGTAACAAGTTAAGCAGGGAGTTTTTAACATTTGTTAAGATCAGGTCTCATTCTATAGTAGTGCTTAACTGATTTGCCTTTTTTCCAGATGATGGAGCATAATCAATCTGCTCCATGCACTACAACATATGACTTTTACTACATTATGATTTTAAGATAAACATCTAGATTCACACACAAATATATTTATATTGCATATTCAAAAATAAATTGTTAGATTACATTTGTGTTATTTTATCATAATCTGTAGAGTAATTAGAAGAAATAAAACTGTCTGTAGAGTAGTTGAACTGACCTATATAACAACTTGAAGCACTAAATTGAATTTTTTTTTTTGGAAATGGCACTTTTTGTTTGTGGGATATACACACACATTCACAAAACATATCTTCTGTATGCTGATCTGCTGGAAGAGCAACACAGACTGCCATATGTTTAGGAAAGAAAATTTCAGCTTGATTCTGTTATAAGTAATTCACTGAGTTTTTTTTTGTATAGTAATTAAACTTTTCTTTACACCATTTCCTAGTATTTATGGAACACCGAATTAATAAATTTAATAGCTAGTAGATGATTTGCACATAGAAAATATGGTCATTCATGGTAGAATTGACAATGAAAAAGGTGTCAGGAAATGCCACTGAATTGGAGTAATAGTGCATTTTTTGCATTTGCATCTCTTTTTTAGCTTTCCCACATCTGGCTGATAGGTGATCATTTTCTCTGAAGTACACTAATATAATGATCCATTAACTAAAACAGATTTATTTTTAACATTGCGCATTTAATAAGGACACTTGTTTGCATGTGTGTGTGTGAGTAAAAAAAAAAATAAAACCTGAAAGTAAGCCAATACCAAATTGCGTATATGATTTGAAATGATCAGACAGTGCAAGCCAAAACTGAAAAATGAGTCTCTCACTCTTTAGCATCTTTTACCTCAGTGTATTTATTTGCTGCAAGTAGTTCAGGCCTCCTTTCCAGATGCCCGTATCTGCATTTAGCGAACTGCTACCATGTATTGCTCTGCAACTTGCTGGTCTACCCACCATCTCCCCCAAGAAACTATCATCTTAGGTAATTTCAATATTGACTGGCAATCCTGTTCTGGCAACAATCCAACCCATCATGTACACCTTCATGGCTTCACCCAACTAGTCCAGTCACCAACAAGGATAAATAAAAACTCCAGCAAGCACTCTACCCTGGATTGGATACTAGTCAGTAAGAACCCCCAGTCATATATAACAGGCTGCTTATCAGATAGCCTCAGTGATCACTCCCCAACATTCCTACTCAAAAAATACCTGTACCAAGCTAAACCTGTCATCTATCGTCAAATCGTAAAAATAAACTTTAACCCACTCACATTCATGTCATCCCTCAAAGAATGTAACTGGCATGCTCTAAAGTACCTCAGTCTAGATGACACAGTTGAATCTTTTAATACTACCTTCCTGAACATCCTTAATTACCATGCCCCCATAAGATTTTCCAGAACCAAAGCACAACCCTCCCCATGGCTACAGAAAACCACTAAGTCAGAAATGAAAAACAGGGATAAAGCCTGGGAGCACTGGCGCAAAACCAAAACCCCCGCAGCTAGACAGAAATTCCTAGAACTACACAATAGAGTCAAAAATCTAATAAAACGGGACAAATTCCAATACTACCAGTCTGCCCTAGACTCCTCACAACACAGCTCCAAACAATTCTGGTCCTCCATAAACTCCATCCTCCACCCAGGTAAAGTCAGTACCCCTCCTCCTAACATCCCTCACTCCTCAGAAAATATTGCTACCTCATTCAACACACACTTCACCCAAACCATGCTATCACTAGCTAAACAACACAACCCCCCTCCCCTCCAACCCACACCTTCAACTAGTAATCTCCCCACTGCCTTCTCTTTTTCTCCTGTACCTACCTCCAACATAAAAACTCTTAACTAAACTTAAACCCACCAAATTAGCAGCAGACAACCTCCCAAGTGAATACCTACAAATCGCAGCTGATGCTCTGGCCTACCCAGTATCCATCTTGATCAACCGATCTCTGTCAGAAAGTTACGTTCCCACATTGTGGAAAGTCTCACATATAATTCCCCTCCACAAAGGCGGACCCTCTGCAGAACTAACCAATTACCGCCCCATAGCTATTCTCTCTCCACTCTCCAAAATACTAGAGAGATGCATACACTCTCAGGTCTCACACTACCTCCTTACTAACAACCTCCTTTCCAGTACTCAGCATGGTTTCCGACCAAACCATAGCACCACCACTGCCTTACTCTCCTTTACAAACACTATCCTTCAGCATAAAAACAATGGCTATCTCTCCTCTGCTACTTTCCTTGACCTATCTAAAGCATTTGACATGGTCCCACACAAACAACTTATCTCTGTCCTCAATAACCTATCCTTCTCACAATCAGTCACCAACTGGTTTCAGAGTTACCTGTCTAACTGCCAACAATCCGTTGTATGGCAGAATGACATATCTCCCCAACTACCTGTCTCCATAGGGGTTCCCCAAGGATCCATCCTTGGACCCACTTTTCTCTGTTTACACCAATAATCTAGCCTCTGCCACCAAACATAGCACACTCATCCAATACGCAGATGACTCTACCATCATCTGCTCAGCCCAGTCCTTACCCAAACTGCAAAAAGTCACACAGGAAGCCTTTTCCTCTGTTGAAACATGGTTATCCGATGCCCAATTAATACTCAACCCAAACAAAACTAAACTACTCATCTTCCAACCCACCAAACATACTCAAAACAACTCTCACTTTAACATCACAGCAAAAGACAACACCACTATATACCCAACTGAACACACCAAATTGCTAGGAGTGAAATAGACAATAAACTAAAATTTGACATTCACATATCCATGACCATAAAAAAAGTCCACAAAAAAACTAGGAGCATTATACAGAAATAAACAATTTCTCACCAAAGCAGCAAAGATTTCAATAGCAAATTCCCACCTTATCTCCACCCTACTTTATGCCTCTCCAGTATATACCAACCTAAGGCAATGTGATCTAAACAAGCTAGAGACTTGCTACAACAAAATCGCAAAATTCGCCACAGGGGCATCCTACCGTAGTCACCACTGTCTCTCACTTGCTGAACTGGGCTGGCTTGAACTCCCTCACCTCCTTCAGTGGTATCAACTCTCACTCGCCCACAAACTAGTAAACCATCCACTAAATGTCCCATCCCTCCAGAATCTACTCCAACCCTATCGCACCACCAGACCACTAAGATCCAGAAACAAAAATCACTTGCAGATCACTAAAGCCAATAACTCTGCTGGTGAAGCACTATTCTCTTGCGCCATAGCCAAATTATGGAACTCACTCCCACCCACAATTACCTCCGTACCATCATGCACCAACTTCAAAACTTTATTAAAAGCGCACCTAAAAACATGCTGGCTATGCCCTTGCAACTCCCACTCTAATATCATCCACCCCATCCAACTACTACCTTTCTTTCACCTCCACTAACTACCTTGATGATAGCAAGCTCAGATGCTCATAAGCCTAGTATTTATTATACAGCAGGAACTTCTCATTGTTACATTTGTTAATGCCTGTTATGTACTTCACAGATAAAGATTCTAGTTGTCTACTGATGTACTATGTTCTTCATCTGTAAATATGTTGTAAGTAATTTCTATGTTAAATTGTTAATCACTATGTAATCCAATGTAACTACTGTCTGTTTATTTTACTGTGGAGCTTTTCTCCCCGGGCCTCCGCTGAAAATGGACCCACGTCCAGTCGGACACTCCCGCTCAACAAATTTAAATAAATAAAAAATAAATAAATAAACTTAAACACCTTCCATCTCATGAGATGCAAATGTTACAATGCTCCATCTACATTTTTATCAGTCTCTGACTACAGTGCATCACAAACTAGAAGGTGGGCTCACATTGTCTGGTATCCTTAAATCTGTGACTGAAGACTGCTATTAATCCAGTGACTGCTTATTCAAACACCACAGGGTTCTTAGTATAACTTGCTTGTTGCATTTCACTGTTCATTTTGTTTGGACTCATAATGATGAGATTATCCTATTCTCACATCATCTTGGAACCCTTCTAATTTGTTGAGTTTTAGAATTTATTCTCACAAGGAGGACCCAGTATTGGTGAAGCCAAATATTGCAAATCATATTCTTCAGAAAGGTGTATAAGCTGGTAGAGTTTGAGAGCCCTGGTAAGAAACAAGAGTTTAAAGTTTTTGTACATGCCTTAACATGAAGTGCCTTCTCCCCAAATTAATGTGCAAACAGATTTCTCATAAAATATGCATTTGAAAACAATACATTTCTCTTGTAGTAGCTTTACAAGCCCATTAAAACAGCCATTCAGAGGTGGCTTCATTGGTACAGAATCTATGTTGTCAAGGATCTAGTTCTCCTTCTGGAAGTATTCAGAGACGGCATCTTTTCCTTTTGTTTGTTCCTTTGGGTGGTAAAATGCTAATCAGTTGTTTTTACTATAGACTTGTAAACTTATTATTCTTTAGATATGCAGAGTTCTGAGCCAAAGAAAAGTATTTAGCTACTGGAACAGAGTTAATGATCTGAAAATTTACATTCTGCTCAGTTTATTTTCAGGATCCTTCTATCTTAAGAGTCTTGTAGTTGCTTTTTATCATCTCCCTGGCACTCGACAGACAGGCAGGCAAACAGATTTTGGGCATCTTCAAGGAAAATATCTTTAAAAAACTCAGTCAAGGAAAGTTTTTCCTCTGTAGGTTTTATTCTGAGTATTAATAAAAATGTAGTCTGAGCCTTCTTAAATTTTATACCCAGCTTCTTAAATATTCTCTATTTGATTTTCCATTAAAACATTTATTAGGAAATTCTGGAAATTTTGTCTATGAAATAAGAGGCCTCCTCTACAGCACTGGTGACCCATGTTTAGTTATCAGACCCTGTGACAGTGAAGGTGGCTTGAGGATTGTAGTCCAAGTAGCAAAATAATATGACGAATGCAGCAAGATCATACACAGTAGAGTGTATACATGTGAATCATAACTTTTGATATTGTAGTACATCCTGCGTGTGGCTGGGGAAATGAGTAGCTGAGGAAAACAAAGAGAAAAGAGTCTGCCTATCAGCAGACTAGCACTGTAGTGGGATTCTCTGACCTGGTCTGTGTTCATTCCTATGGGATGTCATGATGTAGTCCTTCTGCAGCAGGGCTCCAATCTGAGGGAAAGCCAGCTGATAAATGAAGGGTGAGTTATGGCTGCAGATATTAAGGAAGTGTTTTGAGACATGGCAGATGGCAAACAGCAGGAACAAAAACAAAAATAAATAAATAAAAAGAAGAGAAAATGTATGCTATCTTGCTTTAGATTTGATTTCTTGTTTATTGCAAAGCATTCGTTGCCACCTCACAGCAAGAGGTTCTCCGGTTCGATCCTCGGCTGGGGTGCCTTCTGTGCGGAGTCTGCATGTCCTCCCTGTGGTCACGTGGGTTTCTTCCGGGTGCTTCGGTTTCCTCCCACATCCCAAAGACATGCTGTAGGTGGATTGGACACTCTAAATTGGCCCTAGGCATGAGTGCGTGTGTGTGCCTTCTCTGGAAGGTTGGGTGCCAGGCTGGCAACTCAACACCATAAAACTCCACTGCCAATCATGAGCTGACAGGTGATCCGCTGTGGTGACCCCTAACCAGGAAAAGCCAAAAGAAGAAGAAGAAGTTTATTGCAAAGCATTCACAACAAGTCAAGTAGAATGGCATTTGCTTCTCAACAATAAAGCTCTACTCATCACAACCTTCTTGAGTGGATCTAGTCTTATCAGTATTTCATGTCACAGAATGTAATACCATAATATTTTGTTGGTACCAGGTACACTAACTGAGATGTTTTCAGGATGTACTCTGTATTAAACATGCTTTGTTACAAATGTGCCTTTTTCTCAGTCTTTACTTTCTCTGCAAGAGAGGTAGCGAAAGGAGGTGTCTAAATGAACCTTATACCTGAAGTTGTAAGGAAAGACAACAGCCACAGGAACTTCAATCATTCCAGAGTCCAGAAGGTTTGTGAGTTTTCTGCTAAATCCTACTCCAAGGTCAGCATGCTTTGGTAACAATGTACAAAGTGATACATGTGGTGGCAGGGTATGACTGCTATCTCTGAAGCTTTAGGTAACAGTACTGCTGAAAGGGGAGGCAGGCTTGGGTCTGATTTATAAGATGGTACAAACTGCAGTGGATGGTGACAGACTGAACTGTGTCTCTTTTTCTGTAAAAGGGTTATTAGGCGTAGTTCGGGACAATGTGTAAGGTGGTACAGGTAGCAGAACATGGTGACTGATTGAACATTCTCCGTGAAATGCAACAAAGACAAACCAGTACTGGATGAAGTGTCTCTTAAGAAAAGTCCTATTTGTATCCAAAAACACAAAAGAGGCACACCACGATGATTCTTCAGGCTTTAATGGAAAATTAAAACATCAAACGAACAGCTGTAGGAAGGAGTAAGCGCTTTCACGTTTTAACAACGCTTCTTCAGACTTAAAATACATCTAAAAAAATGTGTTCTTATATACTCATAGTTAATTGAATAATTAAAGCAATTAAAATAATTAAAACTCTATCACAGTCATCCCTTGTTAAAGGTGTATTGCTATGTTAGTAGCTTATATAAAAGACTATATCTTGTGACTGTATATATAGTAAATGCAATATACTTATATATTATACAAGACATATCTACTAAAATTAAGAATAGAACAATTTAAAATGATAATAATTAGCAGTACTAATATAAAGTAACCTACAACTTATAAGAACAAGCTAAAAAAATGGTATCACATGTTTAACACTATCATATGTGGCATAGCTAAATTAATAACTAGAATAGTGTATTCAGGAATTTAGGCTTGAAACTACTATTCACAGATAATGATAATGCGAAAGATGCAAATGTATTTAAAAAACCATCAACGTTTATACCACAGTTATGCCCTGCACTTGAGGCTTTTGAGAAAGCTTGTGAAAGGGATTTAATAGCTAGTGATATGACTAATGTTAAACCTGAATTTTATAATTTGACTCATGCTGAACGTGAAGCATTAAAAAGCCTACAAAATAACACCAATATTGTCATTAGGCAAGCTGATAAAGGGGGTTCAGTAGTAGTATTAGACAGGACATTATATAATATGAAAATGAAAGATTTATTGAAAGAAATAGACACATATCATTGTTTGAATGCTGTGACTTTAGATAAAGTGATTAAAAGTGTTCCTGAGATGTTATATGATTTCTTGTTATGTAATATAATAGATGAAAATCTATACAAGTATTTCTTGGTTGATAAGCCAGTCATTCCAACCTTCAGAGGTCTACCAAAGATACACAAAAATTTATATGACCCCCCAATGAGACCTATTGTATCGGGTAAAGGCTGGGCCACTGAGCATGTCTATTTATCTGGAGAAACAATTCAAACCGATAGTAAATAACAATGAGTCCATAATTAGAGACACAGAGGAGTTTTTATACAGCTATGCTGAGTACTTACATTCACATAGTGACTATACCAGTGATTTACTGGTTACATTAGATGTTGTTTCCCTTTTTACATCTATACCAAATCAAGTAGGGATAGAATATGTGAGATTGCTACTACTTGAGAAAAACATTCCTAATAACCAGGTCATACAATGGATGCTTATTCTAGAATTGGTACTTGAGAATAATGTTTTTTTATGATAACAATTATTATTTACAGAAAAGGGTGTAGCGATGGGCACACCATGTGCTAATTCATATGCAAACCTTGTGATGGCATACTGGGAAGGAACTTATGTTTTAGGAAATGCACTCTTTGGAGAGAATATTAAGCTGTATAAACGTTTTGTGGATGATGTATTTCTCCTGTGGGGTGGTACACCCGAAGAGTTGGATCAGTTTTTAGTTTATATAAATGGAACAACTGATTTTCTGAGATTTGAATGTTCTAAATCATTTGATAGGATAGAATTTTTAGATGTTGTCATTAGTAAAGATAAGAACACTGTTAATACGGATTTGTTTAGAAAACCTTGTCGAAAGAATAATCTATTACACTACAACAGTATGCATCCTAGACACCTCTATCCTAACATAGTCAGAGGTCAGACATTAAGGGTCTCTAGGCTAGTAACAGATGATATTAGACATCATGAACAATGTGAGACACTAAGAGATGAATTTTTAAATAGAGGATACAATAAACAAGTATTGAACAAAATATTTCAGGATAATTCGTTGGAAAGAGAGGGTAGGGGTAGACCATTCCTACATAGGACCGGCAAAGATGGCAATAGTATAAAAAGATTTAAGACAGGAACAGTTAAGAATAGAATAGTGATACCTTTTACAAACAGGAATAATACTATTAGAAATATTTTAACTAATAATTGGGGAATGTTATTGGTAGACGATAGGCTAAAAGATATTATAGGTGATAAGCCTGATATTACATATAAGAACATGAAATCCCTCAAGAGGTTACTCTGCTATGAAAATAATATAAAGGTAGCTCCTTTAACACAAAGGAAGGGTACGTTTCCATGCAGACATTGTAATCAATGTAGCTGTATAACAAAAGAAAATAGTTTTACACATCCTGATAATGGTAATAATTTCAAGTTTGATAGATATGCTGATTGTAGATCCAGGGACTTGATATATTTGGCAAAATGTTCTTTATGTAAATCATTCTATGTAGGAAAAACTAATAGAACATTACGGGAAAGAATTAGGGAGCATATATATGCCATAAATAGAGAGGATGATAGGAATGCTTTAGCCAGACATGTATTGAGTCTAGGATCTAAACACAAATTCACGTTTCAAGTACTTGAGCTAGTCAATAAAACAGATAGACTTGGTGATATAAAGAACTTCACTGAAGAAAAGGAAAACAAATGGATATTAAGGCTACAAGCACATAGAGGCCATGGCCTCAATGATAAAATATCACTCAAACCTTTTCTAAAAGGGAGACCCTATAGTCATTAATATCCATACATGCACAGTAAACAAGTTAATATAACTTGTATACACTATCTCTGTACATGTATACTTAGCCAAACAATCACTGTGGGTATGTACGAACATACACATTTTTATATATATATATATATATATATATATATATATATATATATATATATATATGTATGTTCAATAATTTTGTTATTATTATCTTCATACACTATTCTAGTTATTAATTTAGCAATGCCACATATGATAGTGTTAAACATGTGATACCATTTTTTTAGCTTTTTCTTATAAGTTGTAGGTTACTTTATATTAGTACTGCTAATTATTATCATTTTAAATTGTTCTATTCTTAATTTTAGTAGATATGTCTTGTATAATATATAAGTATATTGCATTTACTATATATACAGTCACAAGATATAGTCTTTTATATAAGCTACTAACATAGCAATACACCTTTAACAAGGGATGACTGTGATAGAGTTTTAATTATTTTAATTGCTTTAATTATTCAATTAACTATGAGTATATAAGAACACATTTTTTTAGATGTATTTTAAGTCTGAAGAAGCATTGTTAAAACGTGAAAGCGCTTACTCCTTCCTACAGCTGTTCGTTTGATGTTTTAATTTTCCATTAAAGCCTGAAGAATCATCGTGGTGTGCCTCTTTTGTGTTTTTGGATTCTCCGTTAAATGCTAAATAAAGGTACTTAGTTAAAGAGTGTCTGATTTTGAGTTCCAAGGTGTCAGAAGGTTTTCTGCTGAAAGTTTACGTGGCTTGGACAAGTCATTAAAGGTGATGCAGGTGACATATGAAGGTGACTGACTGAACCTCATCCTTGTCATTTTAAGGTCAGGAGGCAGACACAGGGACTGCAGTGGATTCTAAGACCCAGTAAGTCACTCAAAAGATCAGTGGACTAATGTAGAGTATATGGGGGGGATACAGGTAAGAGCAGGCAGAGAATGCCTAAACCTTGTCCCTGAAGTTGTAAAGAGATGTAATGGGTAGAGGTGTGAAAGGATTCAGTCAGGTTTGTGATGAAAAGGACTCTGGACTTGGGCAACAGTATAAGACTATATCAGAAGTTGAAATATGTATCTGAAGGGCACTGCAATGTCAGATTATTTTGAGTCCGAGACGTGAGTCTGTTTCCTCTTGAAAGGGTTGGCAAACATAGATAATAATGCACGTAGTGGTACTGACATGAGGGAAAGGTGACTTAATCTCATCTTTGAAGTTTTAAGGAAAGGTTTTGTTACAGGTATACTACATGATTCTGAGTTCCAAGATAGCAGTTGACTTTCTTCTGAAAGAGTTGGTAAACTTAAGACACAGTGTATAGTGTGTGCTTCCAAATCTGATTTTATAGATAGTATAGCTTACAAAATTTTATAAACCTGGATTTAAGTTGCTTTTCCTGTTTGCCATTTTAAACTACCACTGTTTTCTTTATTGTTATTTTATACCATAGTTTATGTTTTTTTAATCTGTATTATTTCAAAACAGTGTATTGACTGCGGTGGTGGTGCTGCGGTAGCGTTGTCGCCTCACAGCAAGACGTTGTACCGTTCGATTCTCAGCTAGAGCGTCTTCTGTGTGGAGACGTGCGTGAATGGGCATACCTTCGTTGAAGGTTGTGCGTCAGAGCTGGTAAACTCGGCACGTAAAAAATCTACTGCCAATCATTAGCGGACCGGAGTTCTGCTGTGGTGACCCCTAACCGGGAATAGCTGAAAGACACAAATTTCAAAACAATGTATTGCACAAACTTTGTAATGCATCACTTTACTAGATCCCATGTTTATGTATTTGTTTATCCTTGCATCAATCTTCATTATTTTTCATGCGTTTCACTTCATGCTGTATATAACTGATTTGCTAAGACTTATCCCTGAAGTTGTAAGGAGATCTAATGGGTATAGCATTTAAAGGATTCAGTCAAGTTCCTAATGAAAAGGTCTCTGGGCATGAGCAACAGTACAAGACTACATCAAAAGTTGAAATAAATGTCTGAAGGGTACTGCAATGCCAGATTATTCTGAGTCCCAAGACATGCGTCAGTTTCCTGTTGAAAGGGTTGACAAACATACATATAATCTACACAGTGACATTGACATGAGTAGTAGATGACTCTCGATCTCATCCCTGAAGTTTTAAGGAAAGGGTTTGTTACAGGAATGCCTTTAACAAACTTTTTTTTTTCTCAAGGGGAGTTTAGGGAGTTTTCTGTGACTTGAGAGAAGGCTTTTTCTAACAGATGATATGTGTAGGTAGGATGACACTTGATTCACTTCAGGAACAAAGCTTGAGTGGTGAATTTCTTGAAGTTTATTTCAAGAACACATAACTGAAACTATGATTGCTGATCTGGTCATAATGCCTTGTCATACATAATACTATGGTGCATGTGTTTGACCCGTGACATGATTATCTGAACTAATCTTATTTTTGCACTGGTCTTTTGTCCTCCTTTGTTGATACCTAGTGAAGTTAATAGTACAGTTTGTAGAAGCCCATCTCACAACTGCATTACCTCTTGACTAATACTATGATGATTCATTCTGGATTTAAACCTTAAGGTACATGTGAACTTGGAGTTAAGGTCCTGACACCACCATAGGTGTTCTACAGCAGCGTAGCAAAACCACCATAGGCACACTCAGTAGTCTGTAGGTAGTTGCATAACTTCAACTTGGTGATTAACTAGGCCGTAACATCTTGAATTCTGTCTTAGCACATTTTTTTCTCACTTATTCCTTAAAATCTTTGCATTATACGTGAATTAGATGTAAAGTTGATGTAAAAATCTTTACTATCACAGTGCTTCTGCATGCCTTCTATCTATAATATGTATACCTGTGGTGAATAGATTTTAAGCTTCTATGTGATAACACTGCTATAAGAAAAAGCTACATAACCCAGATCAATATGACTAATGTAAGATGATTAACAATTAACTCTTTCTCAATCCAAAGAAGACTAAACTAGTACTCTTTTACCATAAAAATACCTCCCCTGTCACTGATCATTTTAACATCCTTGCTTCTGGCAACACTGTCATAGAAATAGTGCAGGAAACTTGGTTGGTGTCTTGTTATCCTTGGTGGCTTTGCAGTTGCCCACCCCTACTGTAAATTTGATCTGGGACACTCCTCCCAGTCTAGTCTCATTAGCTCATTCTACCAACTACAGAGAGAACATCTGAGAAGGCCTTCTGTTCCTCCTTTCTCCCTTTCCTTAAAAAAAAAAAATTGCCTGAATCTCCTTGTGTTTTGACTGTGCTTCTCAAACATTTTGGAAATATAGAGTATATTTTAGTGCATTTATAAAAACTGTATTTGCCTTAATATTGCTACAACTCAAGTGCTCTAGGTTGCACTGCATCTGAATTGTTTGTGTGTTTTATCTGCTTTTGTGTGTTTGCGCGCTTTTCGCATCATACAGCACCGCAGGGCTACAGTTAAAGTATTCCAGGTGCCAGAAAGTCTGCTCTTCAAATTTTCCCTTAGAGCTAGCTGGTTTCTCAGTAGTAGCACTAAAATCTGAACCCCTGTGACTAGCACTTGCTCTAGAACCTGCTGAAAAGCACTAGGAAGCCTGAAACTGATACAAACACTCAACTCTCCTTATCAATAAGGAGAAATTAATTGTAGAAACTAAACAGCCTATAACAGCAAAGTACCTTGCAAAAGTAAGGGAAAACAGCTCTTGTACTACACAAAAAAAGCACCTAAACAGGCATGTCCAAGGGTCAGCGTCCGGTGATTTCTCCTGTCCACCTGGTGAATCTGGGCATACTGGGGCAATGCGGCAACTGCCTCATGTACACAGACTACCCTCTCCTCCTACCACCCACCACTACAGCCTGCGAGAGATGCAAACTGGAAGCAAAGCTCTCTCCAGCCAAGATTGTGCTAGACAGTCAAGAGGACCTGCACTACACCTCATGCAACACATAGCCCTTCAAAACCCACACCATCAACACACACCCATAGCAACACTAAACCCACATATGCGGAGGTCCTTAACATTAACCTGCCCAAGCAACAAGGACTTCCGAAGCTGAAACGCAAACAAACACCAGTCACAACCAAAGTGACACATAGCTCACAACACCAGTGTGCCATCCAACAACAACCCCTACTATGATGATTCCTTCTGGATTTAAACCCTAAGGTACATGTGAACTTGGAGTTAAGGTCCTGACACCACCATAGGTGTTCTACAGTAGCGTAGCAAAACCACCATAGGCACACTCAGTAGTCTGTAGGTAGTTGCATAACTTCAACTTGGTGATTAACTAGGCCGTAACATCTAGAATTCTGTCTTAGCACATTTTTTTCTCACTTGTTCCTTAAAATCTTTGCATTATACGTGGATTAGATGTAAAGTTGATATAAAAATCTTTACTATCACAATGCTTCTGCATGCCTTCTTTCTATAATATGTATACCTGTGGTGAATAGATTTTAAGCTTCTATGTAATAACACTGCTGTAAGAAAAAGCTACATAACCCAGATCAATATGACTAATGTAAGATGATTAACAATTAACTCTTTCTTAATCCAAAGAAGACTAAACTAGTACCCTTTCACCCCAAAAATACTTCCCCTGTCACTGATCATTTTAACATCCTTGCATCTGATAACACTGTTATAGAAATAGTGCAGGAAACTTGATTGGTGTCTTGTTATACTTGGTGGCTTTGCAGTTGCCTGCCCCTACTGTAAATTTGATCTGGGACACTCCTCCCAGTCTAGTGTCATTAGCTCATTCTATCAAATACAGGGAGAACATCTGAGAAGGCCTTCTGTTCCTTCTTTCTCCCTTTCTTTAAAAAAAAAATTGCCTGAATCTTCTTGTGTTCCGACTGTGCTTCTCAAACATTTTGGAAATGGTACTGCGGTAGCGTTGTCGCCTCACAGTAAGATGTTGTCCTGTTTGATTCTCAGCAAAAGCGTCTTCTGTGTGGAGACATGCGTGAATGGGCGTACCTTCATTGAAGGTTGTACTTCAGGGCTGGCAACTCGGTACGTAAAAATCTGCTGCCAATCTTTAGTGGACCGGAGTTCCGCTGTGGCAACCCCTAACCGGGAAAAGCCGAAAGATACAACAACAAAAAAAAGTATATTTTAGTGCATTTATTAAAACTGTATTTGCCTTAATATTGCTACAACTCAAGTGCTCTAGGTTGCCCTGCATCTGAATTGTTTAAGTGTGTTTTAGCTGCTTTTTAGTATATATAGACTTCTCTGTATATTTAGACTAGCTACTTATTCTACTATATTACTGCCTCTTAAATCGTTTTTCAGTTGTGCACTTGCCTTGCTTCATTTAAAAAGTTTTACATTTCTAATTTTTTAGAGTTTTAATTGCATTTACTGTTTAGGACTACACACTCAAGTGCATTAGCCTTTTCTGTGTTTATTTACTGCATTATTGCATTATTTAGCCTGTTTTAACAAAAAAAAAAATACTATCTTGTTTACTCGTTTCCCACCTTTCTTAGCCAGTATAGTCCAGATCCCAGGCTTTGCTTGTCTCAGGACTTTATTTTCTGTATTCAGAGCATCCAGACCTTGCTGTGGTAGAGGGAAGTCCTACTGCTTAACAGTGGGAGTGGTGAGCATTGTACTGCCTATCTAACACTAGAGGAGTGGTTTCCAGCTCTGAAATTGTAATTGTATTAGCCTTTTTGGGCTATTTCTATCCCTTTCAACTTTCTGGCTTAAAAACGCATGTGTTTGCACTTTTTTCACATCATACAGCACCGCAGGGCTACAGTTAAAGTATTCCAGGTGCCAGAAAGTCTGCTCTTCAAATTTTCCCTTAGAGCTAGCTGGTTTCTCAGTAGTAGCACTAATATCTGAACCCCTGTGACTAGCACTTGCTCTAGAACCTGCTGGAAAGCACCAGGAAGCCTGAAACTGATACAAGTACTCAACTCTCCTTGTCAATAAGGAGAAATTAATCGTAGGCACTAAATAGCCTATAACTGCAAAGTACCTTGCAAAGGTAAGGGAAAACAGCTCTTGTTCTTCACAAAAAAAGCACCTAAACAGGCATGTCCAAGGGTCAGCTTCCGGTGATTTCTCCTGTCCACCTGGTGAATCTGGGCATACTGGGGTAATGCGGCAACTGCCTCATCTACACAGACAACCCTCTCCTCCTACCACCCACCACTACAACCTGCGAGAGATGCACTTACATAGCCAAACTGGAAGCAAAGCTCTCTCCATCCAAGATTGTGCTAGACAGTCAAGAGGAGAAGGTTAACACCTGCACTACACCTCAAGCAACACATAGCCCTTCAAAACTCACACCATCAACACCCACACATAGCAACACTAAACCCACATATGCGGAGGTCCTTAACATTAACCTGCCCAAGCAACAAGGACTTCCAAAGCTGAAACGCAAACAAACACCAGTCACAACCAAAGTGACACATAGCTCACAACACCAATGTGCCATTCAACAGCAACCCCTAAGACAAGCCAATGTATCCGACACTTTAGTCATAGGTGACTCTATAGTCAGGCACACTGATGTCCCACTCACCAGGCTGAATAAGGAGAAAATTATAGTCAGCTGCCTGTCAGGTGCCAGGATCCACCACATAACGCATGCACTCAAGTCACTCCCCAACAAGTACAAATACGACTCTGTCATTGTCCATGTTGGAGTGAATGACTTGAGACATACCTCCCTGCACTACTTGAAAAGAGACATGGAAGAGCTCTCGGATCATGTGGCTCAGGCAGGTATGACCCTAGCCTGAGTAGCATCCTGCCTTCTCCCAGAATGATACCACAGTATAAGGACAAAATGATTGACTTCAACAATTGGCTAAGCTTCTGGTGTCATTCAAAGGGGATCTAGTATCTGTCTGCCTGGGAAGACATGATCGACAAACCACGATGCTTTGCCAGAGGTAGTCTGCACCTGTCACCCCTGGGATTCAGGTTACTGGCTAAAGCTCTTGCCACCCCTATAGTGCCTTTTTTAAGCAAAGTTCAAAGGACAAAACTACCACCGTAACAGATACAAGCATGCGAAATCTGAAGGTAATGCTACTCAATGCTAGAAGTCTAAACCTCAAAATGCACTCTCTCGAGGCACTCCTAAAAATGGAGAACATCGATATCTGTGCAGTAACTGAGACCTGGTTCAAGGCTCCATAGTGCACACCTTCAATACCAGGCTACAACTCTTACCACACTTTTCAACCACCAAACCAAGACTGAAACACTAAAGGTGGGAGAGTGTCCATATTCACCAAGAATATTCACACCTTCAGGCTAGTTGCCCAATACAATGCATCTGAAATTCTCCAGGTGCAACTAACACTAGGTAAGACTGCAATCCAAATTGTAGCTTGCTACAGATCCCCCACCATGTCCCAAGATTCTCACCACACCTTTCTAAACATACTGAAAAATATTAAGATACAACCAAACACCCTAATACTGGGTGATTTCAACTACCCTGTCATTAACTGGGAAAACTACTAGGGTACCAACACCTTTTCCCAATGGTTTTTGGAATTCATAAATTCCAACGCCCTGGATCAACTAATCCGTTGTCCCACCAGGGGCTCCAATATCCTAGACCTGGTCATTACCAACATGCGAGATAGATGCTGCACACCAGTGGTCACCCCATCATTGCTCAGGTCTGGCCATAAGCAAATCGCCCTTGACATCCACATTTCACCCCCACCCTACCCCCAGTAAGGAAACCTCCGTAAAAAACTTCTCCAAAGCCAACTTCATGCTACTCAAGTCAGAAGGGAAAAACGTCATGGAACCCATGCAGTCAGTTTCTGAAAGTTCGACTGCTGAATCCTACACTAAGGCACTGTAGAAGCACATCCACTTGTGCATGAATCGTGCCATCCCAAATAGAGCTGTAGTTCAACAGTTTATTGCACCACAAAATAAAAGAAACATAAGCGCTTTTGTTATATAAAATACATAACTTCATCAGATAAAAGCCAACATTCAAATGGGCACATATATATATGACTTGCATTATCACATGACAAACACCAATTAATGAATTAAAGCAACAATGTATAAGAATGTATACAAACAGTTAAAAACACATATAACCATTAGTAGATTTCCCAGAAAAAGTATATATATTTATTTATGAAAATAATGCATAAATATGAATGTGAAAAGCACATATTTTAAAACCAGCTAAAAATGTAAATATGTGTATATAAGTCCATTAACACACATTTATGTATATAAATCTATGCTATCACAGTTCTGCCTTCATTTTTAACACACATCCTATAGATGCAATTTCATTTGAACCTGGGAACCCCACTGCATTCAGGCGCAAAATCCAATACAACTCACGGTTCTCCAAGAATAATTGCCAGGGACCACCTCTTGTATTCTTTTGCACTTGTTCAATTATAATGAACTTAAAATGGTGTTCAGGGAATTCCAGAATATGTCTATATAGGGCATTGGTAGTTTTTTCCCCATATATCGTAATTATGCTCATAAATATATTGCTTCAACTTTCGCTCCATCTTGCCAATATAAAAAGCAGGACAGGCCTGGCACAATGCCCCATATACAACTCCAGAGCTATTACAATTGTAATGCCCCTTCACTCTAAAATTAAACCCATTGATAGCAAAAAGCTCACCCACATTGATGTGTTTACAGTGATGGTATCTCCCACATGGATACATGCACCCATGTTTTAAATCATCGTGTTGTTTACCAACTTTTTTACCAAGTTTTTGATGTTCAAACCTCTTTTCCATACTATAACTGGTTTGTTACTAATTCTAGATCTAATCTCCCCATCTCCCAACAAAACCTTCCAGTTTTTTGCTAGAATCTCCTGGATCGATTTAAAGTCCACAGAGAATCTGGTTATAAAGGGCAATTTGAAATTGGTATCAATAGTAGTAACTGTACTCCCTGTTTACCAGAATAGTTGAATTACATGTACTTACATTACAGCAATGACCATTTTCATCAAGAATGGGGGAATAGAACCCAGATCTTCTCTTGTCCATTATGTCTCTTTTAATATCTTGCACAAAGCCCATGGGATAGTCCCTCTTAATAAACATACTCTCTAAAAGGGCACACTCAGAGGAAAATAAATCAAAATCCGACACCATCCTTGCAGCCCTGACAAATTGCCCCTTAACAACCGCTTTCTTTTGGGACAATGGGTGACTAGTATCAAAATGAAGGAAGGCATTAGAATAGGTAGGCTTTCTATATATGGTAGAAACAAATATCACTTTTATCACATCCTACTCAAGTTTGACATCAAGATAGCTAATACTCACCAATGTTATGAGAGAAATGTAGAAAGTTGGTTGTATTATTAATATAGTCTAAGAAAATGTTAATACTTTTTCTTTGCCCATTCCAAATGAAAAACAGGTTGTCCAGGTATCTCAAGTATAGATTGCAATTTTGGAACCCTGAGTGTTCAAAGAGAAATCTTCGCTCCCACTCACACACAACCATGTTCGCATAAAGAGGCCCACAAGCCGCTCCCATTGAACCCCGGTCTGCTGACCTAAAAACTGCTCATCAAGATAGATATAATTATTCCTTAAGACGATTTCCATCATTTCAACATATGTGTTAATGGAATTTTGGTCAATCCCTTTTCTAAATAAAAATTCACCAAACCAGTCTAAGCCAACCTCATTTGGTATTACAGTAAATAAATCTTTTACATCCACAGTAAAAAAGAAAAACTGTTTGTTGAACTGTACCTCATTACATTTAGCAAGAAAGTCCCAAGAGTCAACACAGAGATATTTCTCAGTTCTTAATAACAATTTAAGTTTGGTATCTAGGAATTTAGCAATAGGGGAGGTAATAGAATTATGGGTGTCTGCAGTGGGGCGGAATGTTGGATCTATAATTTGTTTGTGCAGTTTAGGGAGCCCAAATATAGTTGGAATAACTGGGGCATTCATTTTTAAATATTTAAATTCAACAAGTGAGATGCGACCTTCCATAACCATGTCACTTAATTGTGTGTTAATCCTATGGTAGGCAATGTTAACCTCATTCCTAGACACTTGGCAGTAAGTGGTACTAAAAAGAATGTTATACAGACATTGGATATACTTCTCCATGTCCATTATTACAACCCCCCCCACCTTTGTTAGGTTGAACAATTCTAACCTTTTGTTGTCGCACCATAGTCAAAATGTCAAGTTCAGCTGGTTTTAAATTCTTATGGTATACGACTGGAGATTTAAATAAATGCCTGAAATCCAGTTCACACATTTGCTCAAAGGAGTGGAGGGTGGAATGCATGGGTGGTTTACATACACTGGAAGGTCTGAATTTGTTTTGAATAGCCCTATTACTATTGTTGAATACAATGTTAAGGTTCATTTTACTGGTAAACAACTTGAGATCTAAAATCAATTGTGGAAGATTAGAACGAACAGCAGGAACAAAAGTAAGTCCCCTTGCAAATAAATTTGCGATTTCAACAGAATAGTCCAGAGAGCTATAATTAAAGACCTTAAAGTCACCTGTATTGTTAATGAGTATACGGGGTCCACCATCATCACCCACTGTTGCTCTCAAGCTCATCAGTTCCGCTGTTGGTTCTGATTCTATCCCCTCCGTTGGTTCGACGAATTCCTCTGCTGGTATCCACGCTGGTTCTGAAATGACTGAGGTTCCCAGCCATTCTATTGATTCTGGTTGCTGTGCTCCCTCTCCCTGATCCGCTCCGAGCGTCTCAGGCCTCCTTGGTCTAAAGGGACGTCCCTTCCGGTATTGGCATCCTCATGAATATTCGAGGATTCACCATCCTCATTGGTTGTATACGTTTTCCGACGTTGACCCCATTCTTGTGAGTTTGGTGGCTGAGGGTATGCCCTCCTATTTGCATAGTCATCAGCGTCTTGTTGTAATTTATTGATTTTACGCAGTTTAATGTTCTGAATGATGTTATCAATGTTGTTAAACATATGTTGATATTCAAGTTGGTTTTGTGCAAACAACAAATCACGAGTGATAATCACATCAAGATCTTTAGTTTCTTTGGTTAATTCATCAATAGTGCGGGCATTGAATTTAACCAAGACTTCCAAATACT
Source organism: Protopterus annectens (assembly GCF_019279795.1). NCBI lineage: Eukaryota > Metazoa > Chordata > Ceratodontiformes > Protopteridae > Protopterus > Protopterus annectens. Next base: position 1,674,833,112 of record NC_056737.1, read on the forward strand.
CACATCCGTGCCGGTCAAACAGTGACAACAATTCTTGATGCAACGGAGAGTTTTTTTACAAGTCCAGTTGGAAATTTTCACTACCTAAGCCCTTTGGGCACTTGTTTGCGTTTAATACACTCACACAGATATGCATTTTCAGTCTGTAACTTACGAAGTTTGAGAAGCTGGTAGTGAAATAAGTCCAGACTGTCTTTAAATGTTCTATTGTTGTTACTGGCTGTATTTTCAGAAAATGTAATTTCACATTGCAGCCAATTACTCAAATCCATACGCTCCAATGATTCTAACAACCTGGTACTTGGAGTTTGATTAACATATCCTTGTCCTTGCTCCACAATAATACCCCTGTTGTTTTGTACACCACTGCTGCCAGCCAAAACATGAGACTCCAGGGAAGACAGAGGATTATCTGGAAGGTTATTCCTAAAACTCTGCACTTCCAAAGCCAAGGAATACACTTTCTGAGAAAGTTGTTGAATAAGGGCTGTAAGAACTCCATCATTCCCATTTGTTTCATCATTAGAAAACAATATTTGTGAGGCAAGCCCACAGCCAGAAGCCATCCTTGCCTAAAAAACAGACTAGATTCCAAAGAAAAGCAGATTTATACACATAAATTTGAGTTAATGGACTTATACACACATATTTACATTTTAGTTGGTTTTAAAATATGTGCTTTTTCACATTCATATTTATGAATTATTTTCATAAATGTATATATATTTTTTCTGAGAAATCTAATGGTTATATGTGTTTTTGGGGAATCTACTAATGGTTATATGTGTTTTTAACTGTTTTTATACATTTTTATATATTGTTGCTTTAATTCATTAATTGTTTTGTGATGTGAAAATGCAAGTCATATATATGGGCCCATTTGAATGCTGGCTTTTATCTGATGAAGTTATGTATTTTATATAACAAAAGCGCTTATGTTTCTTTTATTTTGTGGTGCAATAAACTGTTGGTGAACTACAGCTCCGATCTTGCCTTGTGTGTGGTTAAAATGTTTGTGCTTTTCTGTGGAATCCATCCCAGATAGAACCAAGATGCTCTCCTCCAAAAAAAGGAAGCCAATCTGGTGGTCCCATGCCATAAACAAACTGTACAACAGAAGGAAGAAACTGTTGCAGAAAAGAGGAAAATCCCAGGATGCAAAAATCTCCCTTACCAGCCTCAGTAAGAAGCTGAGATCCCTCATAAAATCCTCAAAAGCTAGTTACGAAAATAAAATTGCTAAAGATTCCAAAGACAACCACAAGGCATTCTAGTTATGTCAAGAATCTAAATGGCAATGCTCAGATCTGCTCTGAGCTACAACAGAATGGCATTAAATATACTGATCCCAAGGATATTGCCAGTATCCTGGCAGATCGATTTAGTGCAAACTTCAACCCCCACCCCACCCATTAAAGGGCCCATCTCAATACCAAAAGATTGCAAAATTCCGGTAATCACGGCCACACAGGTAGAAAACACTCTTCAAAGCTAAGAATACAGCATCCATGGGACCAGATGACATCCCGGGCTGTGTACTACATGAACTACAAAATGAACTGGCACCTCACCTGTGTCATGTTTAATCATAGCCTCACCTCAGGTTTCATGCCCACTGAGTGGCGCATAGCTACAGTTATCCCACTCCAAAAGGGGGGATCCACCTTGGATCCTGGGAACTACCGTCCCATCAGTCTGACGAGCCTGAACTGCAAGGGCATGGAACACATTATCATGGAACTTATAAACAAAGACATTGGCAACCTTTAAACACTGGACCCCACCCAGTTTGGGTTCGTGAAGGGCAGATCTTGTCTCCTGTACCTGATTGACTTCTTTGAATCAGTCTCCAGAGCTGTGAACGAGGGTAAGGCGGACCACACAGCCCATCTGGACCTCGCCAAGGCCTTCAACACCATCCCCCACTCTGGAATCATAGATAAACTTCTAAGCTTGGCATAAATCCCTACATCACTCGATGGGTTGCCTACTGGCTTACTGACAGAACCCAGACTGTAAAAGTAGTCGACTCCAAATCCAGCTTCAGACAAGTGACAAGTGGAGTACCTCAAGGGTCAGTCCTGGGACCACTCTTGTTTGGCATCTACTTCTCTGAAGTACAGGCCAACACTAAGGGACTCTGGCTAACAAAGTTCACAGATAACTGCAAACTGGGAGCCATTATTGAATCCCCAAATGATGTGGATATTCTACAAAAGAGCCTTACAGAAACATATAGTTGGTGCCAGAGCCATGGGCTCAAGCTTTATGCCAAGAAATGTATAGTTATCCCCTTTGGGAAAAACCATGTACCCATGAATTACCACATAGGTGGCAGTACACTAAACACCGAAAGTGTGATGAGAGTCTTAGGGACACAGGTGGACAGTGGTCTCACCTTTGATAACCACATCACCACAACAGTCAGGAAATCCTTCTATGTGGCACACCTCATCACTAAGGGCTTTTCATCCAGAAAAAAGGAGGTCATTGTCCCACTGTTCTTATCCCTCATTAGACCCATTATAACGCCCTGTTTGGTATGTACCTCACAAGACATCTGCAACAGCTGGAAAGCTGCAGAAATACCTCACTAAAAGAATCACAGGCCTAAAGCAGATGCCATATGCTGACCGTCTAAAAAGAACTCCAGCTGTACTCTGTGGCATATCGTCTACTCAGAGGCGATCTCTTCTTAACATGCAAGGCCATGTCAAACCCTGAGCTGTTGGACATGCTCCACTTAAAGAAATCTCAATCCCTCAGAGCCACACACTCGAGGGATCTAAACCTTGTCATCACAATGAACAAAACATGCTGGAGGGATAGGTTCCTGACCCAGAGAATCCCCAGACTCTGGAATAGACTGCCCATACATGTCAAGCAGAGCACCTCCTTGGCTCTCTTCAAAAGGAACCTTGATGATTGGATGGGAGATAGGAAATTCACCCTGGGGATCATGTCAGTCGCCCTGCTAGACAGGGGTCCAGGGAAGTAAATATTGTGGGAAGAAATATCCAGGGAATTGTTATGGCCAGGCTTTTATAGACCCTAGGGCCGATAGCCTAGTACCAATCTATGAACCAAACTTCTACGAGTTATTATTGACAATAAACTTTCATTCGAACTCCATATATAGCAAAATATAAAGAAAACTCATAAAAAATTGGGACTCTTGTATAAAAACAAACATTTCTTTACTGCAGCAACCAAAACTACCCTTGCAAAAACATTTTTACTTCCCTCCCTTCTTTATGGTGCCCCTATCCCAACTAACTTACACAATTCTACCCTAAGCAAGATGGAACAGTACTACAACAAAGTTTGCCACAAACTCTAGACATCACACACACCACTGTAAACCACTACTAGAACTAAACTGGCTTGAACTCCCTAACCAACTTGCCTTTATTCAGCTATCCACCTTGCACAACCTTATTTTCAAGCCTACTGCCTGCCCTGAACTAGCTAATCTAGTCACACCTTACACACCAAATCGATCCCTATGATCCTTAGACAAAAATCTCTTAACTAGCTCAAAACCCACAAGAAAACCAGGTCACTGTCCGTATTCTTACTCTGCCTCTATACTGTGGAATTCACTACCTCTAACTATCAGGTCTATGCCTGTTCTAACCCATTTCAAAGCCTCTTTAAAAAATTATCTCAAAAATACATGGCTCTGCTCCTGCATAAAGCCTGTCTAATGCTCAGCTCTTTCCTCTTCTTCCACACTAGTCTTATCCTCCTTTCTGTCACATTTCACTCCCTCGCAGTCTGCAGGGGCCTAAAGCTCTCCTAACTCCATCTCTGTTTCTATACCATATCCTTACGTTACTGCTCATAGCTGTAATGTCTCTGTTCTTAACTCTCTCACTTTTTTTCTGCATCACTAACTTTCTGGCTGTTATTTTCCTAACTGAAACCAACATTCTATTGTTTCATGTACTAGACAAGATAATGGCATACAGTGCACTACCTACATACTACCTTTGGACACTATCTACTTGCAGGCTATATATATGGTGAGATTGACCATTACTATATATGTTTTAACACTATAGAACTGTCTAGATGTGTAGTCTTGTAACATAGTTTCTTTCAACTTGTTTTTGCATAGTATTTCTAATGTCATTTGTATTATATTGTATCTGTTCTGTATGTGGAGCTTTTCTCCCCGGGCCTGTGCTGAAAACAGGTTCTGTAGACCCAGTCAGACCAACCCGGTAAACAAATGCCAAATAAATAAGTAATATATTTGATCTGAAGTTGTTGTTTTCATTTGATCTTCAACCTGAGGGATTCAGATCTGGTACGGATTCGACTCGGCCGTATACTCTAGCATCGGATCCAAAGTCCAATCTTCTCCCCTGACCATAATGACCTGCTCTCCAACCTCCCCCAGATCTTGTCTGCTGCTCAATTTGAACAGCACAGGTTTTCCAATTGCTTCAAGCTCCTCAGTGTGTAAGTGCATTTTTTGGGCTTTATTTCTTGTCTTTCTTCCCCATCTTCTGTCTTCTTTTTCTACCCTCAGCTACCAGTGTTTCACCATCCCTTTAAAAAAAAAAAAAAATCCTATTTTCTTTTCTTTCCTAGAGAGCTTATGTGTGTGTGTGTGGGGGTGGGGTGGGGGGGTGCTTCCTTCCCATGGCTGATATCCCTAAGCCAGGGTTTAAGAAGTGTGCAGAGTGTGGGTACACATTTCCACCTTCTGATGCCCACACTCTGTGTGTGGTGTCTTTGGGAGTTTCCCACTTGGATTCCTGCTTGATTTGCGCAGGCTTCAACCCCCACTCCCTTATCAACAGGAAGAACAAATTTATTTTAAAGGGCCTCCTTCTGCTCCCAGCAGAGGCCTCTTCTTCTTCTTCCACCCCAGCTGAGAGCCTGAGACCTCTCAGGCTCGGTCCCCAGCATCATTCTCAGCTGGGGTTGGTGGCTTCTTCAGTCTGGTCCACTCGGAGCCTGTCTGAAGCCAAGGTGGACAGGATGATGTTGAAGTTTCTTCGGGCCCAGATTCAGCTGGGAGTCTTGCCTGCTCCATCCTCCTCTGGGTCCAGGAGCACACAGTCCGCTTTCCTCCCTCTCTCTCCTTCTCCAGTCCGACCTGTGGTTTCAGAGCCCTTGGGTCTGAGGTGCCCAGGTGTTGAGGGGTTGGCACTGATGGTCCCTGGCACCTTGACGCTGACCCTTGCCTTGAGTGGTTCAGCTCCAATGTTTTCAGAGAGGACCGACTCTCTAAGCCGTAGCTTCAGTGTCAGATCCGAGGGGATGGCTTTCATTATGAGAATTTCAGAGTCGTCCCTTCCCCTCAGAGCATTGGCGGTGGGAGGCTGGGCTTCGACTCCCCCCTCAGTACCGAGAGCAGTGGACAGACAGCCTTTGTCCTCGGCTGTGACTGTTCTGCCTTCTGGGATCCGCTCGCATTCTCTTGGCTCCTTTGAGAGACTTGACACTCTCATTCTGAAATTCTGCCCTGGCTCCAACTCTTTCTGGGTTGAAGTCTTCCATCCTGCCCCTTCTGGGACAGCCTGCTGCCAGTTTGTCTCAGGAGGTTCCGATCCAGGAACTCCCCGAAGCTTCCAAGACCTCCCCAGAGTTTCCCCCCTTGGAAGCATACTTGCAAGATGAGGCATGTAGACTCCCCTCCAGAGTCCCTCACTGACAATACAGACTTGAAGGAAGGGGAGGGCTCCCCTGATCACCCCCAGAAGATTTATCCTTTGGGGACATCATGGAGATCCTTCACCAATTCAGTGGGTTTTCTACCCTCACGCCCAACACTGATGAGTCAGTATTTTTGGAGGCATTTGCCACAGGGTCTTCTACCTCCTGGGTGCCCCCCCCCCCGTGGATTGCTTAGTGGAGGGCATGCAAGGAACCAGACACGGTTGCGCCCATCCCCAGGCACCAGGACAAGGTGCTTAGCGCCCAATGAGACAAGCCCCATTGGTCCAAGGGGTCCCCAGTCGATGCCATGGTGGTTGCGGTGACCACTAAGAAGGAGTTGGCTCAAAAGAGCTCCTCCGTCCACCCTCCAGACTGAGAGTCTAGAGCGATGGGTCATTTTTGGAAGCGGACCTAAGCTTTAGCCATGTTTGCATTATGGGTGCTAAATTATTTGGCACATGTAATCAGACTGCAGAGGGACCTGGTCAAGGAGGTCACTGAGTCTGCCTCAGAATCAGTGCCAACAGAGGAGAAAAAGGCCTTCTCCTCCCGCATGGCCACCCTCACTGCTATTTCATACACTTCCATGAGGTTACTTTCCCATGCTACCGAGGGTACCTCTAGGGTTGCTGGAAAAGGTATGACTATTCAGCGGCACCCTTCAAGGTGTCTTTCATGAACACTTCCTATGACGGTTTCACTGTGTTTGGAAAAACAGTTTGTGACATGTTAACCCAGAGCAAGAAGGACGGAAAGACCTTGTCTGCCATCTGGATCTGCTTTTCCACCCCACAAAGATCCTTTTCAAGGAATGAGCATGGGGTCAAGAAGCTGTGGTTTTAGAAATCTCAGGGTTCTCCCCAGGATGCATCTTCCCCGGGGGCATGGGGGCATATGACAGACGCTGCCCTCGTGGCAGAGGGGGCCCAAAGAACCAGGGGTCTCTGGATTCTTTCCCAGACAGACCCTTCCAGCAATCCTGAGGGATTGCCCGACTGCTCATCTCTGGAGGCAGTCAGGGGGCATCTATCTCTGCACCCAACAGCTTGGGATTCCATTCCAAATGATAGTTGGGTGCTGCAGATCATATCCAGAGGTTACTCTGTCCCCTTTCTTCATCCTCCCTGTCTGCCAAAACACCTCCAGAGGTTCCACCCGGTCAACGGGAGGAGGCAGCTATAGAAATCACCAGGCTGCTCGAAGAATGAGTCATCCAACCCGTTCCCCCAGACCAGTCTGGATCAGGCATTTATTCCAGGTTCTTTTTGGTGCCAAAGAAAACAGGACTTAAGACCCATCCTGGATCTTTCAACCCTGAACCTGTCCATTGCCAAGATGAAGTTTTGGCTGGTCTCCCTTCAGTCCATTCTGCCCTTTCTGCAGATGGATGAGTGGATGTGCGGTGGACCTCCAGGATGTGTACTACCATATCCAGATGGACAGACATTGCCAGAGGTTCCTCTGCTTCTGGCTGAAAGCCAATCACTTTCAGTTTAGAGTGCTCCCCTTTGGACTCACCACTGCCCCCTGGGTGTTTACCAAAGTGATGCCAATAGTGGCAGCTCAGCTGTGGCTGCAGGGATTTCGGGTCTTTCCCTACCTGGATGATTGTCTCCTCTCCGCTCCCTCCAGCCATCGACTGACTCAGCCCAGGGATTATCTTCTCCGTGTAGCCCCACCCCTGGATGTTACGATAAATCTCAACAAGTCTCAACTAGCACTGGTTCAGGTGTTGTATTTCATAGGTGCTCACTTAGACACTACACAGGGCAAGATGTTCCTGCCTCCAGACAGACTGTTATCACTTTGCCATCATGTACAGTACATTCCTCAAGCGCAATTTCCCCCGGCGGGCTTGGTTCTTCGGACGTTGGGGTCCATGGTGGCCACGATCACCCTTATTCCAACCTCACACCTCCATATGAGGGTCCTTCAGTGGACCTTAGTGGTTCAGTGGTCCTTGCTAGACATTCCTTTGTTACATCCTGTTCGACTGTCTCATGTTTGCAGGGACTCCCTTCTTTGGTAGCTCCAATCCCCATACCTCCTTTTGGGTTGCCCATTTGTTCTTCCCTCTCCCGCAATCACAGTGACTATGGACGCTTCCCTGCTCGGGTGGAAGGGCATTGCATGGGAAGGACGGTCCAAGGCAGGTGGTCTGGTCTGGAGACCAGTCTGCATATCAATGCCATGGAGATGAGGGCAGTACTTTTAATGTTGCAAGCTCTCCATGCCTTTCTTCTTCCAAGGACTGTTGACATACAGATGGACAGTATATCAGTAGTCTGATACATCAACAAATGAGGGAACCAGATCTTATCCCCCTCTGTCACGAAGCCATGAGATTATGGGAGTGGGCGATCTCCACTGGCTGTTTTCTAGTGGCAACGCACATTTCAGGGAAGTCCAACATCCTAGCAGACAGACTCGGCCGCTCTTTTCTGATACCGTATGAGTGATCTCTGAATCCAAGACCTTCCGAAAGTGGAGTTGGCCTTGCTGAGATCTCTTTCCCTCTCCTTCCAATGCAAAGTGCAGCGAGTATTTCGCTCTGATCCCCCCTCAGGGGGCATCACCCAGAGATGTTGTAGTCCATGCTTGGCCCTCCGGTCTACCATATGCGTATCTTCTACGTCCTCTAATTCCCAAGTTTATTCAGAAAGCTCGTCGGCTGGGGAGCTCAGTTATCATTATTGCCCCTTTCTGGCCTCATCAAGTTTGGTTCCCCACTCTGTGGTCTCATATAGTGTGTCCTCCCTGGACTCTGGATCTGGTTCTGGATCTGATCATGCAGCCGTCAGGGGTTCCTTACCCGGATTTAGTCAGCCTGAAGCTCATGGCTTGGCTGCTCCAATTTCCGTGATAGCCAGCACTCCCAAGTTTTCTTCCCTTTCAAAAAGATCCTGATTGTGGCTTACAAGACTTCTACCAGGAAGATCTACTCTATCAAATGGAAGCGTTTTTCGATCTGGGCTTCTCAGCATGACCTGATTCCCTTTACGGCACCAGTCTCTGCCATTTTGGAATTTTTAGCATACATTTTTAATAATGGTGCTAGCTTCTCTACTGTTAAGGTCCAGTTGGCAGCAATTTCCATGTGGCTGAAAATTCGACCTCCTTAACTTCTTCTAAATTCTGTAAGGCCTTTCTGAAAGGTACCTTTCTTCCTCGGCCTCTGGTTAAGGACCCCACGTCTCCTTGGGACCTAACCTTCATTTTGCAGGCTTTGGTTTCTTCTCTGTTTGAACCAGCATTGGTTAATTTGCAGTTTTTATCATGGAAGACAGCCTTTTTGGTGGCAATTACCTTGGCCAAAAAGGTTTCCTGAGATTCAAGCTTTATCTTTGGGATGGGAGGGTGGCCTAATGGTAAGGTGTTTGCCTTACAAACACAAGGTGCAGGGTTTGAGTCTCACAAGGGATAATTGGCTAGGCTTAAAATGGCTCGCAAGGGCAGTTAGCTTAGTATGAACCTACGAATCTATCAAGCCCTCTTATCTAGTTTTTCATAAAGACAGTGTCCCTGCGGGACCAATCCATCTTTCTTGCTGAAGGTGGCTTTGGAATGGAATATTAACCAGGTCATTAATTTGCCAGTTTTCTTCCCAAAATTCCAAAACAGAGGGGAGTACAAATTGCACTTACTAGATGTGCACAGGCAGTTGAATTTCTATCTGCATAGAACCAAAAACTTGCATAAATCGGATCAGCTTTTTGTCTCATTTTCTAAGCCTCATTTGGGAAAGCCTGTCTCTAAGGTTATGATTGCTTCTGGATTTCAGAGTGTATTTTGGGTGCATTCCACCAGATCAGTCTCTACTTCTGCGGCCTTTTGGTCCAGGGTTCATTCTGATGATATCTATTCTGCTACTACTTAATCCTCGTCGCTTACCTTTATTTCTCATTATAAATTGGATCTTCTCTCCAGGAGCAGAGCATCTTTTGGTTCAGCAGTGCCCCAGAATATCCTTCCATGAGGACCTCCCAGGTTTTTTAATAGCTAGGGACTCTGTCCCTCAGGTTGACGATCAAATGAATACAATAACTTCAGATAAATAAGTTATGTATTTACCATAACGGTCCATCTGACGTGTTGCTTTTCATTTGTCTTCAACCGTCCCTCCCCTGCCTTTTTTGGGCTGTGTAATGGACTGGACTGAATTGAAGAGACATAGGCCCTTTTGCCTAGCTAGCTCTGAGTATGTGGGCCTTTGGACGGTTGTGCCAGGTTTTATAGGTATGTATACCATATAAGGTTGGTGTTGTTCTGTAACAAACTCGATCTGAGGGGAGTAGGGAGAGTGGGGCATTATCGGTAGGGCAGGAGCTTGGACTTTGGATCCAATCCTGGAGTATATGGCCAAGTTGGATCCGTGCCAGATCTGAGTCCCTCAGGTTGAAGACAAATGAAAAGCAACAACTCAGATGGAACGTTATGGTAAGTACATAACTTTTTTTTCCATTTGACATATGCCTAATATGGATTCTTAATGGTTTTTTTTTTCTGAAAAAGTTGTAATCCTTCTGCTCGTGACTGAAATTGTCCCTAAAGTTGTAAAGAAAAGTGATAGGTACAGGAAGTACAACCAGTTTTAAGTTTAAAGACAGGACAGTGTGAGGCCACCCAACCTTCCTACCAGACCTTGACTCTCATTCTGACCATTCTCTTTATCTGACCACACCGAATTCTTCATCCATTCTGCCTTTATAATAAACTGTCCATCATTACAGTTCCCTTCCCATTGTCTACATAACCGTCCCACTTTTCTTATTAGATATGTGTGATCTTGATCCTCTACTAAATATCATCTAGTAAAATAATTCTCTTGATCACGCATAATCTACATCTGAGACATATTTTGCTTATTATTACAGTTTTATCTCAGTCATTGTCAGCTGTGCAGAGAGGAGTATGACTGGATTGCTAATTATATCTATTTTGTGTGTTTGAGAAATGGATTTCAGGAAATTCACCTCAAGGAAAAAGCTCGAATGGTGAATTTGTTGGTTTATTTCAAGAACAAGTAACTGAAACTATGATTGTTTATCAGATCTTAATCCCTTGTCATACATGGAGCTTTTGACTGCAGCAAATACTCTGTAGGAAAATGCTGTGTCACAAAGACTAGAGCTAACTTTTTCCATGTTGTCTTTTATAAAACCTATTTCACTTATTAAGCAATTTTACAAAAAGACATGGAAAAATGAGCTCTAATATCTGTGGTGTGGCATCTTATAATGTGACTGATGTCATTTTCAGCACTGAATTTTAAAATGTTTGGTTGCCTGTACTTCACTAAATTCAGTCTGTTATTTGTGCGAGACTGCAAGATGAGTTACAGCTTTTAAACCTGGTGAATAGTTTTCCCTGCAGTTCCGTGGTCAACACGAGGTTCATACTTAAGAACCTCTCTGTAGTCAGCTTGATTTCTTCTTTCTGGAACATAATCCAGAAGCCCCATAAGTTACACTGAGTATATGGGTAATCTCTCATTTTTGCCTGCTACTTCCTCATATTTCTGACTCATAAGCCTATAAATGCTACTGTCAGTGCACATGGTATCATTTATTCAGTCTTCTCATGTTGCATTGAGTTCACCTTAATTATTTGGGTTGAGCACCGGCTAACATGCTGTGCTGCTATCTACTTTTACTTTCATATATTTAGCACTTTGGGTTTAATCAAATCTTTTCTGGCAGACACCCAAATAACAGCCATTAACTACTGCCAGTGGTGAATTATAATAGAGCTGTTTCAGGCAGCCGTCTAGAGGTGCATGTCTTCAGGATGACCCATTGGGCTGATTAGCATACAAGACTGAAGCCTAATTATGTAACATGTACAACAGAAAGGCGACACTTTTACATGTTCAGGAATGCAGCACTGTAACTGTTAAATGACATCATCGTTATTGGGGGGGGAAAGAACAAACAGGTGCAATGTGTCATGTGAGCAGTTATACTGCAGATTGTTAAATTTATTTTTGGGGGATTGCTGTTTTAAGATTTATGTATGTATAGGTGTGTGTGTGTGTGTGTGTGTGCGTGTGCGTGTGCGTGCGTGTGCCTGCTGGCAGCTGATGACAGAGTAGCAAGGATGAGAACCACATGAGACTTCATGGGGGGAAGAAAGTGTGATTTTCAGAGTAGTTAGTTGCTGGACTTGTGACAGTAGTTTTGTTGTTTTTTTAGTAACAACAAGAGAATTGACAACCTACAACAAGCTCAAATGTTGATCCAGAAAGGGAATGGAGAACAGGGATATTAGCAACAGCAGGCATTAGACTGTCATGGTACTTATTCTTCAGAAAATGCATGCTGATGCAAAACCTGTTATGTTATTAACTTTTTAAGTGAATTTGAGTAACATTTGAAAATTGTCCTTAATTTTGTCCCTGATTCTTGAGCAAATATTGTGAGGTGTGCTAAGGGTCTTACGCTCTTTATAACAAATACCCATTAGTAAAACATACCCAATTATATAACTTTTTGTGAATAAGATTAACCATGATATGAATGTGAACTTCCATGCTGAAGTTGTAAGTGTTCTTGTGAGAGGTACCATTGCACATGGTGGATATGGAAGGGTTATGATTCCTTCTTTCTCTATTTTCTGTATTGAAAGGGTCTGTCACACATTTATTGTTTAGAATTTTGTTGATAGCTGTCCATTGTAAATACTTATGCATATTAATTCATTCAAAGAAGTTTTTGAAACTATGAATAAAAAGTTATTGACCACTTCCTATTAACTTCCTATTTAAAGTCGCTGCTAAGTGCTCCACATTTTGTTCTTTTGTTCCCCATTAGGAAAGGTAGTGTTCCACATTTTTCAAATGGAAGGTTAAGGGGATGGGGAAATTATCAGGAGGGTGGAATTTGGTGTCCTTCAGGAACATGCTAAAAAAAGTGTGTAAGGGCACTGAAGAGGATGCAGGAGGACATCTCTTTCATATCATCCATGTGCTTATGAATTATTTTTCATGCTGTAGCATAGAATGCATACCGTACCAATTCCTAGACTAAGTCTCACAACACAGAAAAAACAGCATGTGACAGGAGCACTTGTTAGGTGTTACAGAGATGCCCTCCTAGATTCCTGTGAAACAGTAATATAAATAGTCCATGTTGATGCCATTGTCCTACTAAACAGGTATTTGACATCAACTAAACACAATTTAAAGTTACTAACGGAATAGTTTATATGGCATAAGTATGACCATCCTAGATGGCTGCCTAAGGTACCACCCAGCCATGGGCATTTTTCTGACTTCTCTTAGATAAAATGGTGCCCTGACTGTTTGACGTGGCTGCATCACCCTACAGGCAAAATACTGCACGGTCCCGTCCACAATCTAGCCAGTGAATGACAAAATTTCAAGACTCTGTCTAGATCACAGTGGGTGGGGCTGAGCAGAAAGCCCGTAGACAGCATTGAGAGTTTCTAGTCAGAAGTACAGAGAGGGTCTGCGGAGTAAAGGGTCTGAAAAAGAGTGCCAGTGGTTTATAACATGAAAGTTTTTTTTTTTTTATCCCTAGTGGTCAACCAGATATTTACATCCCTTAACTGTCCCTGAATTTGTGTCATATTTTACTCTGCTTCTTGTAAAATGTTGGGTTTTCTAGTAAATCAATGAGGATTACAGTCAGTCAGTAATGCTAGACATTAGGGTTTCATATTCCTTATCATCCAGAAAATTTATGTTGATGCAAAACCTGTTCTGTTATATTGAAATGAATTAGAGTAATATTTATATCTGATTTTGGGTCTTTGTCCCTTCATTGTTTTTGACTTAGTCCTTACTGTTTGAGTAAATACACTTTTCCTGATTTTGCCTCACATTTTTGAAAGGTGTCTGAGTAAAACATCTGTTTTCTTTAGTAAATCTTTGAGAGCTACTGTCACTAAATAATGACAGACGTTTGAGTTTTAGACTTTGTCTCCCAAAAATTGTATACTAATGCAAAACTTGGTATTGTACCAACTTTTTAAGTATGCAAGAGTAATATTGAAAATCTGTCCTTGACTTTGTACCTTTGTACATGATTCTTGTACTCAGTGGTTGTCACTTATTGAACACATTACTAGGTAACCCTTCATTTATTTAAATTAGGAGTTGTATACTGAGTAAACTAATGTAATTCATGTGGCTGTCTATAGGGGATAATGACTAACTATTGCTGTTTGCTCAGTGTTCTGGTTCAGCAGGATTTGTGGAATTTGTTTGAAGCAACTTGAAATGCCTTAATGTGCGTCTGTTTTAATGATCATAGTTTTAATGATCATAGTTGAAATGCATCATATGACCATCATTTTTTATCACATTCAGATGTTGTAGTGTGCTCAGAAGTGGCTGTAACTGGTGGGTGGTAGCTGTCTGTGGGAAAAAGTAACTGACCATCTTGTTGTTTGTTCAGATTAAGCAGTCAGTAATCTGACTTTGCAAGACTAGTATGCATGCATGTGTGTGAAATAAAGAGGATTACTTTACTTTGACTAGTGTGTGATTGCATAAAGCAAAAGTTAAATTAATGTGACTGTTATTTTTTTAACAACAGTTGCACATTTGAGATGTAGGCAGTCAGCAAAGTGACTGTAATTAATGGGTACAGAGGCTGCCTGTAGTTAAAAATGATTTACCCTGTGGTTGTTTACCATTACAGTCACTTACTTGGCATGGCAGAAGGAATGTCACACAATGTTTTGTATTTGCTGAAATCAATGCATAACTAGTACTGCTATGTCTTGTGATTCTGGTATGCGTGTGTGTGTGTGTGGGGGGGGGGGGTTGCAGAGCACTTAAAGATAATGTATGGGCAATTTGTTGCTCTTATTTCACTTTCTATCATCAGCATCAGCATTGCAAATGATAAATGGATATTTTTGGTGGATTGGCAGAAACTGAATTTGATCGAAAGCAGCTGCTGATTGTCAGAGTAGAATAGTGAATAGCATTGCCATCTTCCAGTGCTCAGCTCTGGTTAACAGCTTGGCTTTAGCTTCTTTTGTGTTATGTCTGCATGCCCTCCCTCTCATTGGTATTCATCTGATTTGCATGTAAGCAGGCATGCTGAGTGCATGTGTAATTGCCCGTGCGTGAGTGTGTGTGTGTGTGTGTGTGTGTGTGTGTGTGTGTGTGTGTGTGTGTGTGTGTGTGTGTGCGCACACACGCACGCATCTTGTGATAGACCTGGCTTGCTAGGTCAGTGTCAGTATGTTTGTGCAAAAATCAATGTCAGGAATGATGTCATTATGGGTGCATGTTAAAAAAAAAAAAAAAAAATCACTAATTTTTATTTGTGGACACACACAGTTTTGCACGGCACATACAATAAGATTTCTGGGTAGCAGTAAAACAAATAAAAAGTAAATAAATAAATAACTTGCCATTATCTTTTAAAGATAAGCCATAAAATGCATCAAAGAACATCCATACCGTTAGATCTTTGAGCCTGGCAGTTGGCACTTCTCTGGCTGTATATGTGAGTTTTGACACAGGCTTAGTATTGGCCTCTGCCGTGAATCCCCACCTATTCTAAATCAGACTCGGCATCAAGGTAGGCATAGATGGTTGTTGTATCATGTATGGAGGGCTGGAAATGGTGTGACTGTTGTTTTTTATTTTTTGTA
Source organism: Protopterus annectens (assembly GCF_019279795.1). Taxonomy (NCBI): domain Eukaryota; kingdom Metazoa; phylum Chordata; order Ceratodontiformes; family Protopteridae; genus Protopterus; species Protopterus annectens. Next base: position 1,674,848,415 of record NC_056737.1, read on the forward strand.
AAACTTTCCTCATACTCAGAACTCAGATGCACACATAAGCTTATTGTAACTTGTGTGGCAGACATGGACATTGAAATTTGAGAGGAAAAACTACTGACCACAAAGTTATGCACAGAAGGTCACTGTAGCTTGAGGCAGGGCTGGGAACAGTGTGATGTCCTTCCATATCACTGTTGCAGTATTCCTTACTAAAGGGATCCCCTGCCAAGGGTAGCACAACATCCGGCTAGTATACCAAAGGCTTATGATTTTTAAAAGAACAATGTACATCATACGTAAGCTCTCCACTCATGGCGTAAGGCATAAAGGTGACATACAGACATACCTACCTCAGAACTAAAATGTCCCAGGAGGAATAACAGTCCAGGGAGAAAAGGAGGAGCATGTGCATCCAGAAAGAGAAAAGAAAAACAAGTAGAGAAAAGGGGAGGAGCGATGCAAACAGATATACAAGCTGGAGTCTTCATAGTCTAAAACTTTAAACCCTCTTTAGTAAAGGCCTATGGGATATATGCAAATTACACCTTAAGGCCATAGCAGTGTTTCGTCTACTTTTATTTTGACCAGTAAAGCCAAACCCCACTAGCTGTAGATATGCATGTTTTGGCCTACATTTTAGCCTAATCAATACAAAACAAGTGGCTTGGCTATATTTTGGAAACACAGAGCTCAAATCAAGCCCAAAGTCCATATACATTAGAGTACCTGCCAGATATCCCAAATAACTTCCAAACCAAAGTTTAAAAAGGTCACACAGATAAAAACACTCAGTAAAAACTCCAGGAAAGACTCAAGAAAGCTGGAGTCTTCACTGTGTAAAACCTTAAACATTTGTAATGATGGCCCATGAGATTTCTGCAAATGACCACTTAAGGACATACCAGTGTTTCGGCTACCTGGCTTCTGATTGCCTATGACTTTTTTTTACAGGTACATTCAGGCCAATAAAGACAAACCCCACTAGATGTAGACATGCCTGTTTTCTCCTTTATGTCCATAATCATGATTTAAAAAATGATGTCATTTTCTTCTACCATGCCTTGTTTGATTGGTAGTAAGACCTCTGCTATTTGGTTGCCTCGCTCCCCCCACACCCCCTGCTATTTAAATATACCAACTCCGAAATTGCACTACAGTGCAGAAAATGGAAATTTTCCCATTACTCACTATAGGAGCTGTCTGTTCAGAACGTTCAAATTTCCAAAAGTCGATCATATGGTCTCAGCCATATGAAAGTCGACCTTTTGGAAGTTCGATCATCTGTAGGGGACCCATATATATATATATATATATATATATATATATATATATATATGTGTGTGTGTGTGTGTGTGTGTGTGTGTTCTTGAAAAACATGACTTATAAATGCTTAAGAAAACATGGGAATGTTCACAGGGTCCTTGATTAGAGCTTGAGAGAAGCAAAGTTAGAAAATGGACAGTTTCTTCAGGTTTTTTTTAGAGCTTTTGACACTGTGGAACATGACCTGTTAATTCTAAGGCTTGACATTCGTATCAAGCAGTAAGCATTGGTTTGTTACACACTTATCTTTGGAATGTAATAAAATATGCACAGTAAAGTGCTAAGATACAAAATGTTCAGGCATTAATGAGTGGTAAAGCATTAAAGACTGGTAAAGGAATCCCCCAGGAATCTGGTGTGACTCTTCTGTTATATGGCACCTTCATTAGTTTAATATAGAGGTACTGAAGTACATTATACTTTGTATGCTATACAAATGATTCTGCCCTTCTCTACATGGTGGATTACCAGCCCATTAAGAGTGTAACAAGTTTGTGATGAATCTACTCAAGCCTACTCCTTAATACTTAAAAGTCTAAGCCTCTTTTGTCCTGTAATTAAAAATATAAGGCTGTGCATTGATCAGCTTTAATGATTAGTTTTCATAATGATGACCCTTGGTGCTAAAAGTACTACTAAACACCTTTATTGTTATAAATAATTTTTTGACATTCAGTTAAAGTTTTTCTGCTTCAGTAAAACAGTTGAACAGAGTGCTTAGAAGTCTGTGTAGAATGCAAAACGTCCTCTTTAGTGAAACTTTTCTTTGTATCATTCATTTTACCTTACTTCCACACCTCCTGATTGGCTCTGTCCTGTATTCTAGTCTCTCCTCAGCTAAGTTATCTGGACTAGAGACAGCATGACAGCTTTCTCAAAGGTTTCCAAGCGTGTTTTTCATACTAGATAATAGGTTTGCTGCTGTAGTGGTCTGAAATCACAATTGTGTTTCCTTATATAACAGCATATGACATCAGATTCCTAATTTTTCTTCACCTCTGGAAATCTTAGTAACATTTTAAGTCTCCCCATATTTAAGCGCTTACACTGACAACTTGCACAAAGAAATTTGTATTTTGGTTTTGAGTACCATTATTCAATTGCAGTTGACAGAAAAGCAGTACTTCAGTCAGAACCAAATCGATGAACTTGTGTTTTGAAATGGCATGTTCTTCTAAGGAGGCAAGACCCCCAGAGACCCCTTGCAGCAGATTCTTGGCCTCCTGCAACACTGGAGTTAGTATAAATAACTCCATGATCAATGTGCATTATTAGAACAAGGGCATCCTAATTGCCACGGCCTTTTTCAGTGAGTGTGCATTTCATTTAAATTATGTTATTGGAGCTAGTGTACTGATATGTTCCTCCCCTGTGTTGTGCAATATATTGTCCAACAGCTATGTGACTGCTTCTTGGCAAAAAAAAAAAAAAAAAAACCTTAGTTTTTAGAGCTGAAACTAGAAACTGAAGTTCTTTAGTTAAAAGCTTCTATTTATAATAGGGAAGGTGGTTTTATTACACCCTTAACATTGATGTCATAGGGCTCATTTTTCCAGTGTTTTTTACTTCATGGTTGAGTATTGATTTCAGTAATTATCCCTACTGTTTTAGTGCAATTTCAGTGATTTACAGTCTAGGAGTTGCAGTAGATTTTTATTTATTTATATTATTATTTATTTATTTATTTCAGTTTGATGACCAGGAAAGTTGACTGGGCCTAAAAATAGCCCATTTTCGGTGGATGCCCGGGGAGAAAAGCTTCTCTAACAATGACAAACATATTAGCATATCACATACAAAGCAAAGAAGTCATACAGCTTTATGCAGTATTCTGCAGTAAAAAAAATTCTACATTCTACAATAATAAAATGTAGCAACTGTACAGTCTAAGAGTCATTAACAGTGAATTACATTTGAGGACGAGAAATTGTTGGAAATAAGCTACTAACAAAATGTGAAAGTTAAGGGGAAGTAGGAGGGCAAATGATGTGCATGCAGAGATGATGCACAGAGTTAGAAGGTGGGTTTTGGTATAGGAGGGTCCTATGTGGGGAAGGAGCAAGGCATTCCAACTTTTAAGATAGGTAGGAATGGAAGAGGGATTTAAAGTCGGAGTGGTTAGAGTATTTCTAAGGGAGGGCGGAAGAGAGTTCCATAGTTTAGCTAAGGAGCAGGATAGCAGAGTGTGTCCAGGTGGCCGTAAAGGTTTTTTTTTTTATTTTGAAGAGGTTCTGATTTTCTGACCTAAGTGAGTGATTAGGAGTATAGGGGGTTAAGGAGATGGAGAGAGAGGGACAGGAGGATGGGTTAAATATGACTTTATGGGAAGTGGTGAGTTTAAGGAGGTTCAGATAGTTGGGAAGCTCGATCCATTGCAGTAAGTGGAGGGGAGATGCAGTGATGGGATGAGTGTTGGTGGCGAATTTGCAGATTTTATTGCAGCAGGTTTCTGGGCAGCCACGGTGGTGCAGCGGTTAGCGTTGTTGCCTCACAGCAAGAGGTTCTCCATTCGATCCTCGGCTGGGGTGCCTTCTGTGCGGAGTCGGCATGTCCTCCCTGTTGTTGCGTGGGTTTCCTCCAGGTGCTCCGATTTCCTCCCACACCCCAAAGACATGCTTTAGATGGATTGGACACTCTAGATTGGCCCTAGGCGTGAGTGTGTGTGTGTGTCTTCTGTGGAAGGTTGGGTGTCGGGCTGGCAACTCAACACCGTAAAACTCTACTGCCAATCATGAGTGGACAAGTGATCCACTGTGGCGACCCCTAACTGGGAAAAAGCCGAAAGAAGAAGAAGAAGATTGCAGCAGGTTTATAATTTAATTTAAAGAAAGAGCTGAAGATTCAAGAACAGAGGAGCATCATACATTAGGGAGGGGAGAAGGTTTGTGGAGGCAAGGGTCTTTCTGGTGGAATAAGAAAGAAATTAATTCATTTATTTTTTGTCTTTGTTAACCAGGAAAGTCCGACTGGGCAGAAACCATTTTCAGGAGAGGCACAGAAAAAAAGGCTCTGTCACAGTACATCTTTATTAGCAAGCACATTTTCAGAGACTTCACAGAACAAAACAACAGCTGTAGTTCTCAGAAAAAACAAACATAATTAAAGGGGAAGCAGTAGAAATAAAAAAGGTAGAGGTATGAATAAAAACATGCTAACAGATCAGAAAGACCATTGTTAACAATGGAAGTCATTTAAACAAAATTAGTACTTGGCTAAGTTAAGGAATAAAGGAATGCTTAGGTGACACCCATGGCTAGATTAACAATGTAGCTAATGAAGTTGCAGTCCCATGCCCACATTTTTCAGGTAGACCCTGTTGCTTCTACACTCAAATCCTGTGTTATTGTTGCATTAAGTAAAAAGGCCCCTCACAGTTTTCAACTCTAGACCTGTAATCCAGTGTGACACCCCTGCACTGGCCAGGAATCAAGGAACCTCAGTCCTCACCACTAGCACCACTGAGGGATGTATACATTGGGAAGATGACAAGTCGATCGTATGGTCTCGGCCATATGAAAGTCGACCTTTTGGAAGTTTGATCATCTATAGGGGACTCATATATATATATATATATATATATATATATATATATATATATATATACATGCATATATATATATATATATGTGTGTGTGTGTGTGTGTGTGTTCTTGAAAAACATGACTCGTAAATGCTAAAAAAAACATGGGAATGTTCACATGATCCTTGATTAGAGCTTGAGAGAAGCAAAGTTAGAAAATGGACAGTTTCTTTAGTTTTTTTAGAGCTTTTGACATTGTGGAACATGACCTGTTAATTCTAAGGTTTGACATTCGTATCAAGCAGTAAGCGTTGGTGTGTTACACACTTATCTTTGGAATGTAATAAAATATGCACAGTAAAGTGCTAAGATACAAAATGTTCAGGCATTAAGGAGTGGTAAAGCATTAAAGACTGGTAAAGGAATCCCCCAGGAATCTGGTGTGACTCTTCTGTTATATGGCACCTTCATTAGTTTAACATAGAGGTACTGAAGTACATTATACTTTGCATGTTATACAAATGATTCTGCCCTTCTCTACATGGTGGATTACCAAACCATTAACAGTGTAACAAGTTTGTGATGAATCTACTCAGGCCTACTCCTTAATACTTAAAAGTCTAAGCCTCTTTTGTCCTGTAATTAAAAATGTAAGGCTGTGCATTGATCAGCTATAATGATTAGTTTTCATAATGATGACTCTTGGTGCTAAACGTACTACTAAATACCTTTATTGTTATAAATAATTTTTTGACATTCAGCTAAAGTTTTTCTGCTTCAGTAAAACAGTTGAACAGAGTGCTTAGAAGTCTGTGTAGAATGCAAAACTTCCTTTTTAGTGAAACTTTTCTTTGTATCATTCATTTTACCTTACTTCCACACCTCCTGATTGGCTCTGTCCTGTATTCTAGTCTCTCCTCAGCTAAGTTATCTGGACTAGAGACAGCATGACAGCTTTCTCAAAGGTTTCCAAGCGTGTTTTTCATACTAGATAATAGGTTTGCTGCTGTAGTGGTCTGAAATCACAATTGTGTTTCCTTATATAACAGCAGATGACATCAGATTCCTAATTTGTCTTCACCTCTGGAAATCTTAGTAACATTTTAAGTCTCCCCATATTTAAGTGCTTACACTGACAACTTGCACAAAGAAATTTGTATTTTGGTTTTGAGTACCATTATTCAATTACAGTTCACAGAAAAGCAGTACTTCAGTCAGAACCAATGCGATCAACTTGTGTTTTGAAATTACATGTTCTTCTAGGGAGGCAAGACCCCCAGAGACCCCTTGCAGCAGAATCTTGGCCTCCTGCAGCACTGGAGTTAGTATAAATAACTCCATGATCAATGTGCATTATTAGAACAAGGGCATTCTAATTGCCACAGCCTTTTTCAGTGAGTGTGCATTTCATTTAAATTATGTTATTGGAGCTAGTGTACTTGTATGTTCCTCCCCTGTGTTGTGCAATATATTGTCCAACAGCTGTGTGACTGCTTCTTGGCAAAAAAAAAAAACTTACTTTTTAGAGCTGAAACTAGAAACTGTAGTTCTTTAGTTAAAAGCATGTATTTATAATAGGTAAGATGGTTTTATTACACCCTTAACATTGTCGTCATATGGCTCATTTTTCCAGTGTTTTTTGCTTCATTGTTGAGTATTGATTTCAGTAATTATCCCTACTGTTTTAGTGCAATTTCAGTGATTTACAGTCTAGAAGTTGCAGTAGATTTTTATTTCTTTATATTATTATTTATTTATTTATTTCAGTTTGATGACCATGGAAGTCCACTGGGCCTAAAAATAGCCAATTTTCGGTGGTAGCCCGAGGAGAAAAGCTTCTCTAACAATGACAAACATATTAGCATATCACATACAAAGCAAAGAAGTCATACAGCTTTATGCAGTATTCTACAGTAAAACAAAATTTACATTCTACAATAAAATGTAGCAACTGTTCAGTCTAAGAGTCATTAACAGTGAATTACATTTGAGGACGAGAAAGTGTTGGAAATAAGCTATTAACAAAATTTGGAGGCTAAGGAGGAGTAGGAGGGCAAATGATGTGCGTGCAGAGATGATGCACAGAGTTAGAAGGTGGGTTTTGGTATAGGAGGGTCCTATGTGGGGAAGGAGCAAGGCATTCCAACTTTTAAGATAGGTAGGAATGGAAGAGGGATTTAAAGTCGGAGTGGTTAGAGTATTTCTAAGGGAGGGCGGAAGAGAGTTCCATAGTTTAGCTAAGGAGCAGGATAGCAGAGTGTGTCCAGGTGGCCGTAAAGGTTTTTTTTTTTATTTTGAAGAGGTTCTGATTTTCTGACCTAAGTGAGTGATTAGGAGTATAGGGGGTTAAGGAGATGGAGAGAGAGGGACAGGAGGATGGGTTAAATATGACTTTATGGGAAGTGGTGAGTTTAAGGAGGTTCAGATAGTTGGGAAGCTCGATCCATTGCAGTAAGTGGAGGGGAGATGCAGTGATGGGATGAGTGTTGGTGGTGAATTTACAGATTTTATTGCAGCAGGTTTCTGGGCAGCCATGGTGGTGCAGCGGTTAGCGTTGTCACCCCACAGCAAGAGGTTCTCCGGTTCGATCCTCGGCTGGGGTACCTTCTGTGCGGAGTCTGTATGTCCTACCTGTGGTTCCGTGGGTTTCCTACGGGTGCTCCGGTTTCCTCCCACATCCCAAAGGCATGCTGTAGGTGGATTGGACACTCTGAATTGGCCCTAGGTGTGAGTGTGTCTTCTGTGGAAGGTTGGGCGCCGTGCTGGCAACTTGACACCGTAAAACTCCACTGCCAATCATGAGTGGACAAGGGATCCACTGTGGCGACCCCTAACTGGGAAAAAGCCAAAAGAAGAAGAAGAAGATTGCAGCAGGTTTATAATTTAATTTAAAGAACGAGCTGAAGATTCAAGAACAGAGGAGCATCATACATTAGGGAGGGGAGAAGGTATGTGGAGGCAAGGGTCTTTCCGGTGGAATAAGAAAGAAATTAATTCATTTATTTTTTTCTCTTTGTTAACCAGGAAAGTCCGACTGGGCAGAGCCCATTTTCAGCAAAGGCCCAGGAAAAAGGCTCTGTCACAGTACATCTTTATTAGCAAGTGCATTTTCAGACACTTCACAGAACAAAACAACAGCTGTAGTTCTCAGAAAAAAACAAACATAATTACAGGGGAAGCAGTAGAAATAAAAAAGGTAGAGGCATGAATAAAAACATGCTAATAGATCAGAAAGACCATTGTTAACAATGGAAGTCATTTAAACAAAATAAGTACTTGGAGAGGTTTAGGAGTACAGCAATGCTTAGGTGACACCCAGGGCTAGATTAACAATGTAGCTAATGAAGATGCAGTGCCAGGCCCACATTTTTCAGGTAGACCCTGCTGCTTCTACTCACAGTTTAGTCTCAAATCCTGTGTTATTGTCGCATTAAGTAAAAAGGCCCCTCACAGTTTTCACCTCTAGACCTGTAGTAATCCAGTGTGACACCCCTGCACTGGCCCAGGAATCAAGGAGCCTCAATCCTCACCACTAGCACCACTGAGGGACGTATACATTGTGAGGATGACAAGTACATACGCAGTAAAGTACAATTTCCCTTAAGAGCACACAGAGATCAAAGTCAGTCTGGGACTGGTTTCTCTCTCTTTATCCAGATCCCCAGTAAGACTCCCCACTGGCACAGCTATAGGGTAGAGATCTCAGCTGTGTGGCCAAGCCCAAGCCTCTAGCATCCTCTCTGTCCAACCAATGCTTCATGTCCCCTCCCAAGTAGCTCACACACACACACACACACACACACACACACACACACACACACACACACACACACACACACACACACATTGAGATTTGATTTATACACAAACACCTGGGAAAGGCTGACACAGGTTTACTAGCTATGCCCCCTTCTGCCCAGTCTATAAGGTAGTACCAGCTGCCACCAGTCACTACTTATCAATTACTTTTATGGCCTTTACCAAAGGGTGCCCAGTTTTACTGTGTAATGTTACTATTCTCCAAATGGTGAGTGTGACAAGATTTTCAAGGCTATTTAGGAGTGGCCTGTACAGTGTCACCAAATACATATACAAGTACGCTAAGAGCTTAAATATCTCTAAACAAACCAGCCACAATAGAAAGGTTTACATATATTTAATAATAAATAATAAAAGAACAAGACAATGCTCAAACAACACAGTAACTACAGAGTTCAGAATCACAGAAAATATTTTAAAATAACATTGCAGGACAGTCTCAAATGAATACAGAAAACATGTAAACTAATCTTTAATATATTCATATCTATCTCTAAAAGAAATGCTATGCCTAAAGCTTACTTACAGAGCAACACACAGGCTGAAGTGCTGAATGGATGTTTCTAGGTCCAAGACAAGATAAAAAATGACTAGTCTTTCTTTGAGAGAGTTCTTAAATTAATAATCAACATTACTGCTGGGTTAGCTCAGATGACATCACTCTTTGTCACCTGACTTCAGTTCCTAGGCTAACAGACACCAACAGAATTTTATCATCTCTGTATGAGAAGTACACATCTATCAGATGTGCAGCTGTTAGGAAGCAATAAAGCACTTTACATTTTAAACCTAGTAATTAAAATTACTTTCAAGACAATAAAAAAACTTCTAGCTCTAGACATTGTGTCTGCTTGCTGCATTGAAACACATTCATACAACACTTAGATTCCAACTTACCATCTTGAAGTTTTGCAAGTTAACTCTGTATGTTCCAGCTCCTGCTATTGAAATATACATTTGCACAGGTATAGTTTATATACATTTCTGTTCTTTTCCAGTAGGGCACACTGTAGTTACATTCTTGAAGCTCAGTACATAACATACAGTTCTCTTACATTTGTAAGACAAGCATATGAATCATATTACTATTCACAAATGACAAATGATTATTTACAAAATTCCAGATAGCTGGGCTGGCAGTGTCACATTTCTATATAAATCATATTAATATTTTGAAGTGACATATAATTATTTACAGAATTCTAGATAGCTGGACTGACAGTATTTCCCTGGTGTCACATTTCTCCCCTCCCCGAAAACTCAAGCTAGTTTTTTAAGGGACCCTTGAGAAACATAGCTGGAGAGGGTTGAGTCTATTTGGGAATACCTTACCCTATGCCCTGTCTTGAGATTCCAGCTGCCTTGGCATTGCTGACCCCAGTACCATTCTGCACTATCCCATCATGTGCCTGCAACCCTAGGCTCCACCATAGTAATTTAGGATTTTCCTGGCTGGCTCCCTGTAGCCATCAATCCCTCTCAGACTCCTCTTGCCACCCACTGCAAATACTCAGCACAAGGGCCTCCCTATCATAGTAAGGTTTCATCATGTTAACATGGTACAGTTTGTGCCCCTGACTAGCAGTTCTACCATGTAGTTAACATCACTGACCTGCCTTGCTACCTTGTAGGGTCCTTCCCAGGCTGCCTGCAGCTTGTTGTGTCTGACAGGAATGAGAACCATTACATGATGCCCTACAGCATACTTTCTAGCTCGAGCATTCCTGTCATACCAGACCTTTTTCTGCTGTTAGGCTTCTGCCAGGTTCTCCTCGGCCAAGTCCATGAGTTTCTTGAGCCTTGTCCTGAGGTTTAGGACATATGCCACAACAGACTCCTTGTAGGATTCACACTCACCCTCCCACTCATCTCTAATCAAATGTAGAGGTCCCCTCACCCTATGCCCATTCAGCAACTCAAAGGGTGAAAAACTTGTGGATTCCTTGGGAACCTCTCTGTAAGCAAACAACAGATGGGGCAAAAATTTGTTCCACTCCCTCTTGAACTGGTCTACAAACGCCCGTAGCATCGTCTTGAGAGAGTTTAAACTGTCAACAAGGCTATTAGTCTGGGAATGGTAGAGGTTGGTCTTTAGGTGCTTCACCCCACAGTACTTACACAAACATGCCAGCAGGTCTGACATGAAATTGGCAACTCTGTCAGTCAGTATTTCTTTTGAAAAACCTACTCTGCTGAAAATCTCTAACAAAGCATTTGCCACCTTTTCTGCCTCAATGGAGGACAAAGCCACTGTCTTAGGGTATGTGGTAACATGATCTACTACCACCAGGATATACTTTCTACCTGTGGTACTTGGGGTACTCATAGGCCTCACAATATACATAGCTACCCTCTGAAATGGCTCCCCAATCACAGGTAAAGGCATCAAAGGAGCTTTCACTTTGTCTCCTTCCTTGCCTACCTTTTGGCAATGCTCACAGGTCCTGCAGTGCCCTGTTACATCTCTGGAAATCCCAGGCCAATAGAAGTTCTGCATAATATGTCTCTTTGTACTTTTATGCCCATATGACCTGCAAAGGGAACATCATGGGCTATGGCTAGAAGTGTCAGATGGTAGGCTCTGGACACTACCAACTGCTGTATTCTCTCATCCTCTAGCCCTCCCTCAGAGGTCCAATCTCTATACAGTAACCCTTTGTCCCAGTATACAGATTCCCCTTCCCTTAAGAATCAGGTGCCTCACTAGCTACCTCCCTCAGGCCTTGTAATGTAGGGTCTGAGAGCTGAACTTGTCTCAAGTCTCTCTTTGTAACCCTTCCCAGTTACCCTTCCATAGGAAGTCTAGTATCCTCTGACGGCGGTGCCTCACTGTCAGCCTGAGAACTACTACTCACCTCTGCCCTTGCAGTCACTCTGTTCAAGGGAATGTACACTCATGCAGCTGTGGCTCACCTTCAGTCTCACTGCTACAGGGTAGCCCCCTCCCCAAAGTAACCACCTCACCAGTCCTGGCTGCAAGTGTGCGGTCTGTCTGGGTATCCCCCAGTCTACCAGACCCACATGCTTGTCTCCAAGCCTGACTACATGTAAGTGCATGAACACACGATACTGCATTATCAAAATCATCCGTTATCAGGACATCTGCAGGGATATCCTCAAACGCACCTACTTGCTGGCTTCCTTTTCCATCCTGTCAGTCAATGTGAACCCTAGCCAAAGGTATTTGGAATGGGGTCCCTCCTAAAGCTCTGACTACAGTAGACTGCTCAAGCAAGTAGTGCTCCTCTCCATTGCAGGCCTCACAATGGTTAGGTCAGAGTCTGTGTATCTCTCAGCAATGGCCTCTTTCCCATTCAGTAAGATAGGATATAACCTCTTGTGGTAGTTTGTTCCCTACCTTGCTTCCATGGACATCTATCTGCTACATGGCCACACTGGTTGCATTTAAGACATTTAACCCTTGGTTCTGGATGTGTACCTGCACTAGTTAGTGGCTTCCCCTGCTAGTGATGGACTCTGTTGTGGCAGTCTTTGCTGCCCACCATGGCTTCCCTTAGACCCATGAGCAGCACTGGGTGTCCCTTTCCTGTGTAGCGATGCCCTGCTTGCTAGGTATGGGCCTCCCTTTTTCCCCAACTCTTCTGCAGTAGTGCATTGTCTGTTTGCTAACCAGATTCTCATGTCCTCAGGAAAAGTGCTAAGGGCTTGTTCCCTCACCAAAAGGTCTGCTAGCCCTTCAAAAGTGGTGACTTGACAGGCAATCACCTACCTATGAAAATAAGTGCTTAGTTCAGCAACATATTCACACACACTTTAATTTGCCTTGTGTCTATGCTCACAAAACTTTTTCCTATAAACTTCAGGTGTTAACTTAAGGCATTCTAACAAACACATTTTGACTGTATTATAATTTAAGCAATCAGTATCAGACAGTTTAGAAGTTACAATTGCAGCTTTACCATTGAGTAAGGGGCTCAGGAACTGTACCCAGAGCCCTTGGTCAACATTATACTGTTTACATACCCTCTCAAACATATGAATGAAACTATCAAAATTATCCCCCTCTGTAAATTGTGGAAGAAAGTTACTGTCCTTTGTTGCTTCTGGGGGTCGGTTACTCCCTTCCCCATTACCTCCATGACTCTGCCGAAGAGTCAGCATCTCCTTTTCATGTTGTCTCTTACTCTCCTTCTCCTCCAGATGTCTCAGTCTCTGTGCTGCTTCTATTTCCAAATGATTGGCCTCTAACTCAAATTTCTTTAACTCCAGGTGGATTTTTAAGCCCTTTGTGGAAAGGATGAGCTGTCCATTTTCTGAGAGTTGTACATCTCCATGGCCAGTCTGATTGTCCTCCTGGTTGCTATTCTGTGATGCAGCTGTGACTAAAGCTGCAATCATGTTTGCTTTAGTCAGGTTGGCTGCACCAGTCCTTTAGCCTGGCACATCTCAGCCAACTGGCTCCTTCTCAGCTTGCCATACCCCACTGCTGACATGCTTGCCTGCTCTCCTTGGATAACTAAGTTAACAAAGAAAAAAATAAAACAACTGTGATATGAACTCTGAATGTTCACTGCGTGGCTGATTGAGAGTACAAACACCTTCAGTGAGCACTGTACACAGGCTACAGGAATTCAATATCTACACCACTACAAGCCAATTAATATGTGATGTGGCTAACTCACCACTGTCAACCAATTAATATGTGATATGGATGTCCCGCCACTGCTTCCAATTAATATGTGATGCCCCTGCACTGGCCCAGTAATCAAGGAGCCTCAATCGTCACCACTAGCACCAGTGAGGGACGTTCACATGGGGGGGGGGTGACAATTACACACACAAGTAAGGTACAGTTTCTCTTAAGAGCACACAGAGATCACAGTCTGGGGCTGTTTTTTTCTCTCTCTCCAGATCTCCAATCAGACTCCCCACTGGCACAGCTATAGGGTTGAGATCTCAGCCGAGTGGCCAAGCCAAAACCTCTAGCACCCTCTCTGTCTAACCAGTGCTTCGTGTCCCTCCCCAAGTAGCTGACACACACAAACTTTGAGATTTGATTTATACACAAACACACACATGGGAAAGGCTGGCACAGGTTAATAGCTATGCCCCCTTCTGCCCAGACTATAAGGTAGTACCAGCTGCCACCAGCCACTACTTATCGACTACTTTCAAGGCCCTTACCAAAGGGTGCACAATCTTACTGTGTAATGTTACTGTTATCCAAATGGTAAGTGTGACCAAGACTTTCAAGGCTATTTAGGAGTGGCCTTTACAGTGTCACCAAATGCATATGCAAGTACTGTAAGAGCTTAAATATCTCTAAACAAACTAGCCACAATTAAAAGGTTTAATAAATATGTTTAATAATAAATAATAAAAGAACAAGACAATACTCAAACAGCACAGTAACTACAGAGTTCAGAATTTCAGGAAATATTTTAAAACAGTGTTGCAGAACAGTTTCAAATGAATACAGAAAATGTGTAAACTAATCTTTAGTATATTCCTATCTATCTCTAAAAGAAATACTATGCCTGAATCTTACTTACAGAGCAACACGCAGGCAGAAATGCTGAATGGATGTTTCTAGGTCCAAGACAAGATAAAAAATGCCTAGTCTTTCTCTGAGAGAGTTCTTAAATTAATAATCAACATTACTGCTGGGTTTGCTCAGATGACATCACTCTTTGTAACCTGACTTCAGTTCCCAGGCTAACAGACATCAACAGAATTTTATCATCTCTGTGTGAGAAGTACATATCTCTCAGATGTGCAGCTGCTAGGAAGCAATAAAGCACTTTACATTTTAAACCTAGTAATTAAAATTAATTTCAAGACAATAGAAAAACGTCCATCTCTAGACATTGTGTCTGCTTGCTGCACTGAAATACAATCGTAAAATACTTGAATTCCAACTTATTTTCTTGAAGTTTTGCATGTTAACTCTGTATGTTCCAGCTTCTACTATTAAAACATGCATTTGCACAGGTATATAGTTTATATACATTTCTGTTCTTTTCCAGTAGGGTGCACTGCGGTTACATTCTTGAAGCTCAGTACATAACATACAGTTCTCTTACGTTTGTAAGACAAGCATATGAATCATATTACTTTTCACAAATGACATATGATTATTTACAAAATTCCAGATAGCTGGGCTGGCAGTGTCATATTTATATATAAATCATATCAATATTTTCAAGTGACATAATTATTTACAAAACTCCAGATAGCTGGACTGTCAGTATTTCCCTGGTGTCACATCCTGCACTGCTGATACTGCATGTAGTTAGGGTTGCCATCTGTACTGTTTTGAGCCAGGCAATCATGGATTAATGATGTGTCATCCTGCTGCTAGCATTAACTTGAGCGGGAAAGGAAATATCCCAATTTGCCAGTGATACTGTAAAAAGTTAATATTTCCTTTCCAGTGTATTCCTGTCATATTCTTATGTGCTGTTTTGGTCTTCTGTAGTTATGATCTGTGCTTTGTCATGCTGTTTGTTAAAATTTGCAAGGGTGGGCAATATATTACCAAATAAATATTGCCATGGCACTTCTTGTGGCTACCTGATCATGTTTGTCAATGATACTGCAGAATTTGCTTAAGCATGAATTCCTTTTAGCATGTATTTAACTTGTGATGTTCATTTCAGGTAGTCCTAGATGAAAGGGGAGGAGGGATGTAGAGACATAACTTTATTCAACAATCAGCACCAAAAGTAACTAGGGACATTTTAAATATTATTCCAATGCACTTAGCAAGTTAATAGAGCAATGGATTTTGCATCAGCATGCATTTTGTGACTAAATAGTGTGAAACTCTCTTAACTCCTGCATTAGTGACTGTAATTGTGACAAAGTGAGGTATTGGCAACTATGCCAGGAGAAGTAGGGCAGTGGATGTGTAATATATGCCAGCATAGCTTGCTGAAGTTTTGTAAAGAATTATATGTCATTTGTATATCAAACTGATTTGTATAGGTGCTTGTGTTGAAAATGTATGTGTAAAGCTGCTTGTGTTAAAAAATGTACCAACATTGGGTCCTGCTGGACAGAAGAAGAAATACACCTTTATGTCAGACTGTACTATAACTGTTGGAATTAATATTGTAACAAAGGATATTGGTGGAGAAGAGGTTAAGCTCAGCTCCAGCTAACTTGTAGAAAAACATCCTGAAATTAAATTACTTAATTTAGGCCATAAAGATTGCATCTTAGAGTTCTGATTGCAGCCAGAGACTAAATGTCTGTGAATACAAGGGCTAGGAATCCTGCTTTATTGTCTTTAGCAGTGAACTGATTGCTACCCTGGAAGGGTAGAGGTGTTGAAATGGTTTTATTGCTTCCAGATGCTGTAACACATCTTAGCAAAGCTCTGTCTGTGTGTATGGTAATACATATGGGTGAGGTTTTAGTTTCTAGTAAGTGGGAGCAGTATGGGAACCAGAATTCAGATTACAAGATGTAAGTGATATCATTCTATAATCCAGGATTGAAATGATGTTTTAATACTAAATGAGACAGGAGTCTCAGGACAGTCTGTTTTTGAAATCTGACATAGAAGGATCACTCACCCTCTTCATCTTGCCTTGCTTTAGTAAGGAACCAGAGAATAGTAATTCTTTGATTCAGTCAGGAAAATATAGTGAGGTTAGTTAAATACTGTTTTTCTGTATCTGTGTGAATCTATCCATCTGTGTTATTTTTAATATTTCCTGTGATTGAAACTCTGGTGTTTATTGTAAATAGATATTTAGTATTTTCATGGTTTTTATTATTTAATATATTTAAACTTTTCATTGTGGCTGGTTCTTTATTGAATATTCTAACCTTTGATAGTACTTCTATTTATTTGGTGACACTGTGGCTGCTCCTGAAAGCCTTGCTGTTTGGTCAACATTGCCATTTGTATTAATATTAATTTTACTCAGTGTAATTGGGTAACCTTGTAAGAGCCTTAGAGTAGCTGGCTTTGGAGTGTCCTGGTGGCAGTAACTGCTTTATAGTCTGGGCAGAGGGGTATAGATAGCAAGTCTGCGCCAGCCTTTCCCGGGGTGGGGTGTGTGCGTGCATGTGTGAAAATCAAATCTTAAACAGTGCATGTGTGTGTCAGCTACTTGGAGCAGGGACAGAGAGCACTGGTTTCACAGAGAGAGTGGTGGAGGACTTGGCTTGGGACACTTGGCTAAGGACTCAACTCTGTAGCTGTGCCAGTAGAGAGTCTTATTGATGGCCTGGAGAGAGAGGGGGGACCCAGACCCCATGCTAAATGTGTTCTATGTGTTCTATTAGGGGAAATTGTGCTTGGTGCAGGGAGATGCATATGGAAATAGTGTGTTTATGTATCTTTGTTCCAAGTAAACGTCCCTTACTGGTGTCAGTGGTGAAAATTCGGGTTCCTTCATTACTGGTCCAGAAGAGTGGCATCCATATGGTAATTTTAGAATCAGTTTCACAGCTGATCTGACATAATGTGTTGCATTAGAATGCTTAGCCTCCTAAATGCTTTGTTAGCAACACACCTTACACTACAATCTCAATCCTCTTGCAAGTTTCAGTAATAAATCCAACGCAACATTTTTGGTCCTAATTTGAAGAGCTTTCTGCTGCGGTGATAGCTGGTATTTCTTGCCTGAGATCTCCCTCTTAGTAATTGTTTTTTAAATTCACTATTTTTACACTCAAAGCATGCATGCTTCCTGGTGTTGTACACTGCAGTCTCATTGTACACCAGGTTAAGGGTGTATGCCTGACTCCTTGTTTCACAAAACCTGGATCTTGTTTCCAGTGTTTCATTGGGAAATTACCATATTTTATAACAAAGCATGCATAACCTTTAAAGTGTGCCTGAAGTTGTCAGATCACCATTCTAGAGCTGTGCAGCTGCTACCTCTACTACTGTTGGGAAGGCGCACAAGATGTAGAATTAGCTGAAGTGCCAGAGCTTCAGTAAAGCTGGTTATTATAGGCAAAGGGAAAAGCTGAAGGACTTTCTTACTGGTGGTAGCATACAAGGGTCTGCAGGAGACTGCATGAAAGATCTCAGTCAGGAGTCTGTGATGAGGGAAGGCGGTAAGGGATCAGACAGGAGTAAGTCATGAGGGAAGATGGTAAGGGATCAATCAGGAGTCACTGATGATGAAAGAAGATAAGTGATCAGTCAGGATTCACTGATGAGGGAAAGATGGTAAGGGATCAGTTAGGGGTCACTGATGATGGAAGACAGTAAGGGATCAGTTCGGAGTCACAGATGAGGGAAGGATGGTAAGGG
Source organism: Protopterus annectens (assembly GCF_019279795.1). NCBI lineage: Eukaryota > Metazoa > Chordata > Ceratodontiformes > Protopteridae > Protopterus > Protopterus annectens. The sequence goes on from NC_056737.1 coordinate 1,674,866,294, forward strand.
ATCAGTCAGGGGTCACTGATGATGGAAGGCAGTAAGGGATCAGGTTTGGCAACAGCTAAAGTTTCCTCTTTAGAACATCTTCCTTTTTAATGGTCTGTCCCAATTCTCATACTACAAGCAGTCCCTTGACTAGTGAGAGATTGAGATAATGACTGCAAGGATAGCAGGAGAGAAGCTTGCCCAGTCATTACTTGTGTGAATGAACCGTGGGGTTATAGTAGTGTACCGTCTTTGCTTCAACACATGGCCATACAGCTGTCACTGGTGGAGCAGGCCTTTGAGTGTCCTAGTGCAGACTTTGGAGATGACTTGGACCCGGAGAGCTAATGCCTTTCATTCCTCTTTGGTCACATATGCACTAATAAGAGAAGAGCAGACATAGAGAACATCTGATTCTTGCTGGGCCTTTTGTTAACTTTACACCATTGGACCTATATTTGCTGTTTGACGGTTCAAGGGTTGTGAGTGAACAAGTGAGAGAGTGCACTGTTAAGTAATATAGATTGTTATCAGAATTGCACCTTGCACAGATTGTTCATAGACTAGTCATGCCTTCTACCACCTGTTCTTCTCACTAGGGGAATCTGCTTCTCTCTAGGGGTAACTCCACTGGTGCACAGCAACAGAGAAAATAATTATTAGTTTAACTGGAAAACTAAACCGTGATTTTTATATGAGGCTGTTTGATCTTGTCTGAACATATGTGGAAAATTAGAGGGCACAGGGAAACAGACCCCCTGTAAAATTCAAATAAAAGAAGTATATGTTTTCATCATTTTTTTCTGAAATATTTCAGAATATTGCTTTTTAACATTCTTGTTTCATTATATGTGCATTTTTATGGTTGTGCTGTCCTCTTCACCCTATGCCTCTGAGTGGATGTCTGTTTCCCCACCTCTTATCTGAGGTACAGAGCAAGGTTAAGACCTACCTGCCAGGGTTTTGGCACTAGGAGGATGTCTCCATCATCATCTGAATCCTCCTGGGCAGGGGAGGTGGGGGGGGGGGGGTCAAGGATCCTAGTCTCTGAGATGGACAGAATAATAACTTTTCTCTTCTTGTTCATACTTCACACCATGGGTAAGTATTTCTTTTGTGAACACCCAGAGGCTCCTGAATCCCTCTAATTGCTTTCTAGAAAAAATAATATCTTGGGTGAAAGGACGTAGAGCCCTGGGTCATCCAACTAATTATCATGTTATAAAGATGCCATTTTATAATCCAGGAATCACCAAAACATTGGCCTGTCAGCTCACAAAACAAACAGATGTCCTTTACAAACTAGTAAGACATGCCATGCAGTGCGCGCATACCAGGGTAGACCCTGTGTTATCTTTTGACGCATCATACCACTAGCAGCAAATATACACAAAGACACTAACCTCAGTTCCCTTGTCATAATAGTCCCACTTCCATTAGTCTTAAGAGTTGGAGATTTTCTCAGGGTAGTTTTTGCTAGCATATTCCCTGCCTGTACCCCATGTGTGTCTGTGGCTTCCTGATAATGTGCAACTATCAGGCAAACATACTTTCTGTTATGACTTGTGCTATACATCATATCAATTTGATTTTGCTTAGGGACCACTGTAAAACCAACCGTGAATCACTTGCTTATAGTATGAAAAATCACTAACTGGGGGTAAATCCTTAGTTGACCCCCCCACCACCACCACCACTGATGCCATGATGCACTTCTCTAGAAAACCCCATTAAGACATCTGCCCCCAATTAGTATGGCAAGTTTAAAAAAAAGCCTATATGATGGGACTCTCAGATTAATAAATTTTCAAGAAAGACTGCTAGTTCTCTGTAATAAGTGTCCACTGGCCCAGTGTAAAAAAGATTTAAATCTTTAGATCAAAACACTTAAATACACAGTTAAGAAGTATGAGGTCAGTTAATAGTTTTAAAGTTGCCTCTATTATCAAAACCAGTCGTAATGAATTCTTTAACTATGTTAAGAAAATTAAAAAAAACACTCCCTGAATTGTTATATGCTGATATTAAATGCCACCACCTACCTGTTTGCATCCTGAAGCCATAGCCAACATCCTTGCTGACAAATTCTGCTCTCATGTTACCTCGCCCACTGAAACTTCTGTTCCTCCAACTGCTTTTCTAGTGACCTCCCGCCAAGTATCGCTCTGGATCAAGTTCTGTCAGCTGTGTGTAAAACCAGGAACATCAGCTCATTCGTCTTGATTGCCTTCTAGTCTAGTCAAGGCATAGTTTAGCTTAACGTCTGCTAAATCTGTTCAGCCTAAGTCTTACCACTGGTTGTAACCTTGTGGCTTTGAGAATGGCTAAAGTGGAGCCACAGCATAGGGATGTCCATGCTACTTACTGACCATGGTAACTGTAGACCCTTAAGATTGATCGACATTATCTGCAAAGTCATGGAATACATCTTTGTAGAGCTGAAATAATAACATGGGCAACCTTCATATATAATCTAGTCGATTTCTTTGAAAAATGTACTGGCTGTCTTGATGTGGCCCAGCATATTGCATATATGGACCTTGTCCAAGCCTTTGCCACCATTCCCAATACTTGTATTATCGATAAATTCACCCATCTAAACATCCTCCCTTATGACATTTATTGGATTGTTAACCTGCTTACTGACAGAGCCCAGATAATAAATACTAGGTAACCTTTTCAAAAAATTTGCTGTTACTAGTGGTGTCCAACAGGCTGTTTCCTGAGCTCCATCTTATTCAGCATATACATTTCCGATGTAAAGGAGGAGGCCAAGGGACTATGTCAGAGTAAGTTTGCTGATGACTGTAAACTGGAGACCACTGTTCTCTCCCCGACACTCGAGACTCTAATCACTTACTCAGAATAATGACTGGTATAAAAAACATGGCCTCACTCCCAATACATCATTGCATTTTCAGGTAATCGAGCACCACAGTTCATACCGTATCAAGGATACTCCCCTCAAAACTGACACAGTCATTATAGATCTCTGTATGTAGGTTGAGAACTAGTTAACCTGCTGTTGTCATGATCAGTTGTGGATACAAAATCATTCCTAACATTTTTAATCTGTGGAGAAATCTCCAAGCCCAGGAAAGTAGAAATTCTACTAAATATGTTCCTCATTAGGCCTGTCATTAAGTACACTGTTCCACTCCACATAGACCTGTCTAATCACTTAGCCAAATTTGAAAATCCACAGAGACTTTTCTAACTAAAACAAAACAAAACAAAATGAAGCCTAAGAATCATGTGCTACATAGACAAATGAAAATCTCTCTTTTTGCAGTCTGTTTCTTGCAAGTTCTTGTGTAGAGCTCTATGTATAGCTTTTCTTGCTGGGAAAATCTCAGCCCTTTTTGATCTCCTTTACATACACAGAGATATATATGATATGAATATTGACACCAAAAAAAATGATCCTCCAGCATCACGTTAACAATACTTGCTGGCATGGTGGGTACTTAACTTGATGCATCCCATGTTTTTGGAACTCGAGAAAGGCTCCCCTTGCATATCAAGCATATTGATACCCTGACCACCTGTAAATATAGACTTGATTAGTGAATGGGTAATTGCAGATTCATCCCTGGAATGTATCACACTTGTCTACTTAATCAGGGAAGCTAATGTCTCATAACTCTAATGATGTATTTGGTAACCATATGAAATCTTGGGACCCGCTTTATGCTAAATGTCCACAAAATGGTCCTAAATATACTAAGTTCAAGATGGCCATTTCTCAGCATATTCCCTTTCTCCAAGGTATGGGGTTCTCTGAGCTGGGATATATAAGCTCAGGGTTTGTTGGGGGCTTGCCCCCACATCTATGAGTGCAGGGGGCTTGCCCCCTGCAAAAAAAGAAGTTTAAAGGAAAAGAATGATGTTCAATATTCGCTCTTCTCCTGCATTTTCATTTTTTCCCCCTCAGCATGTCAGTACTTGGCATTATGAGTGTCAACATTTCATTAGGGAGCTGATGTACTTGGCTAATATTTGTAAAGTCAGTTAGGCCACAAGTTTAATGTGAACCTATAGTATCAAAGGATCACTAATATCACAGAGCACAGGCACCCCAAAATCCTTGTTGTGTTCTTACTGGATATAGCATGGAAAGCTGTGAGCCAGTTTGCTGAGAGAGTTTTCTGGGGTCATGGATTCTCTGGTGAGCACCATTACTGTTGCTTCCTCAGTATGTTTCTATTATTACAGTGCAGATGCTATGGCCAGTGCAGTAGCCTGGAGTATGTGTCTGGACCAAGATGGTATGGCTCAGGCTGTCCTTTTGTTAGGGTAAGCTCTGTCAGTCCATCCATCCCAGGTACTTCCTCAGTGTGGCGGTCCTTTCTCATGAAGTGCCAAAAGATTATTGAGGATCTTCGAAGGAAAAGCAAGGCTGTGTCAGCTATAGAGGATATGTCAGCTCCTCATCTCCTTCTTCGTCTTCCTCTTTATCCAGGCCAGCCTAACTCACCAAGAGCAAGAAGTCTTCCTGCAGGCAAGGTAGACTGCCAAAGTGCCAGGGTAATATATTTCTCCTCTAAAATCTTCTTTTAAGTTTTCCAGAAGATGGTTTTGCAGTCAATTCCACATCAATCTTGACTACCAGGCAGAACTGTTTGTGGGAGACCATCACTGTATTTTCCCCAGCTTGCATCATAAGTACAAATCACAGTTGCAGAAAACATTGCCTTTTAAAGCATTTGTGTCCATCTGCTGCATGAAGAACTACACTAATAGAGCAGACTCTGCGATGGTTCTGGAACTGTCACAGTTTCTCCTTCTCAGGGAGGCCATGAAGCCTTTTCTTACTTTCAAAAGGGGGTGAGGATTATTCCCTCTCCTTCCTCACTTCAAAAAATATCTCCTTGAACAGATTTAGTATGTCAGCGTTTATTTGCTTGTTTCATTTATTTATTTATTTACTTACATATTTTTTATCTAACTTTGTTAACTGGGTAAGTGAACTGATTCAAATGGTGTTTTCAACTCTATCCTTGGCTAAGAGGTTGTAACAGCTTTTCACAACAACATTTACAAACAGATTACCTTTCAAGTTACATTTAAAAACCACATTTGCATTCAGGTTACTTATTTATTTTATTGTATTCATTTTATTTTACATTTGTTGACCGGGATAGTCCAACTGGAGCCATGTCCATTTTCAGTGGAGGCCCGGGGAGATAAGCTCCAAACTTTATAACCAATATTTGTAGTCCAAAAACTACTCTAATTGTGGATGTTCTTCTGTATTACTGTTGCAATATTCTAAACAGAAGAGATCTCCTGCCCAGGGCAGCCCGACACTCAGCCAGTATACCAAAGCCTAATGAACTAAGAAGAAACAGCACACTAAACATACTGACTGCAGACTCTAGAAATGTTTCAGTAAACCAAAAATGACTTTGCACTGTTTAAATACTTTAATGATGAGTGCTTTTGTCTTTATACTTAAAAACTTCTTCAGATAAAATCCATAAAAGTTATAGCTTATTAATACACTTAAACCAACCAATCAAACCAAAGATATTTGACATATGACAGCCAAGCCTTCATGCATGGGATAACCCATTCATAGAAAACATGCCATTCATAAAAAAATGTTCACACGTACCCTTTAGACTCGTAAAATCCAGCTTAAAAGTAGACATTAAAAATAATTTAAAGGTGAATAAATAAACTTACAAAAAACTTAAGATATTTTGTGTATTAAAATTACTATGGATAGTAAATGTTATCTATGCAGTGCTTTTACCTTGAGTAAGCATATATTTGATAACTTCTCATTCAGTCCTGGCCAGCAGTCTGCTTTGAGAAACAATTGCCAGTACAGCTCGTGTTTCTCAAGAAAAGTGTCCACGGACCTCCCGCTATCATTTGTAGGTATTTGTTCCAGTTTTCCAAATTTAAAGTCACGTCCTAGATTTTGTTGCACATGTTTAACTAGTGCATTAGTATCCTTTTGCTTCTTGTTACTATATATATGCTTGTAGACTCTTTCCTTGAGTCTGTGCTCAGTCTTTCTGATGTAAAAGCCAGGGCATAATATGCAAAATGTGTAATAGACCACCCGTGGTGTATTACAATTGTAAGACCCCCTGATTGTGAGATCATTATCAATAATAACAAACTTTTTTGTCTACCAAGATGTATTTAAATTGAGAACAATGACCACATCTTTCATACCAGCGTGATTTTTTTCTTGGTATCCCCTTGGAGTTACCCATGCCTTCTTTCTAGAGGCTTTTAAGGTTCATTCCTCTCTTATGCACCACATGTAGTTTGACCCCCACGTTCTTTCTCACACCATGGTCATTACTCAATATGGGCCATTATTTTGCCAAAATGTATTTAATCAGATAACTATCCACAGAAAAGTAGTGATGAAAGCACTTCTTAGAGGGCCTTGATTGTGAAAATGGAAAAATGTAGAAAACTGTCAGAGTAGGTAACCTTTCTATGGATTTTTGACAAAAACATATGACCATTTCCTTTGTTAGACAAATGTCTAAATAGGCAATTTTGTCATCATGACAAGTATGTGTGAATTTACAAAACTCAGTCCTACAGTTGATGTAATCCAAAAACTTAGGAATGTTTTCCTTGCCTCCATCCCAGAGGATGAAAATATCATCCAAAAAGCATATGTAAAGCTTACAAACTGGAAAACATTTAGAGGTAAACATATATTTCCTCTCCTATTGAGTCATAACGATGTTTGCGAACAACCCCCCCCCCACATGCCGACCACATAGTTTACGCCCTTTTGCTGTAAATACAACTGCTTATCAAAAATCAAGTAGTTCTTTTTCAGTACAATCTCTAACAAGTTCGCATAGAGGAATAGTGCAGTCCTGTTGGATACCCTTTTCCTTTAAGAATTCAGTAAACCATTCACCTCCAGTTGATGTGGGATAACTGTATTAAGGTCTTTCACATCTATCATGATAAATGTATAGGAGTCTTTGAATGGTATCAAATTTACCTTTTGTAGAAATTCCCAGACGTCACGGCACACATGTTCCTTTTGCAGAACTAGTGGTTTAAGTTTTTCATCCAGAAATTTAGCACAAGGATGCTTGATCAATCCTCAAGCATCCACAACTGGTCGGATTGAGGGTTGTTCAATGTCCTTATGAATCTTGGGCAACTGAAGATGGAGGGGATCATGGGGTAGCCAGGTTTAAATAGTTAAACTCGTCTACATTCATTTGCTTGTCTATAAACAAGTCCTCCAGATTATTTTGATTTTCCTATAAGCACAGTTCAGTTCTTTTCCGGAGGCATTACTGCAGATATCTTCTGTCAAAAAGTGTTTCATCCTGTTAGAATAATCAATCTTGTTCTTGACAATGCGTCCGCCCCCTTTATTTGGCTTCATAACTCAAATCCCAGAATTCCCAAATTCTTTCAGTCTATGTGTCTCCTCGGTGGTAAGGTTACTGTAATTACTATATTTTGGGGTTAAGCTCAAATCTCTCCTAATATCCAGCTTACATATTTTCTCAAACATTTGGATAACCAGATGGAGAGGAAGATTGAATGTACTAGATGTATGCAATGTGTCCACTGCCCATCAATATATTGGAACATCACGTTAAAGCTGACCTTACGTACCTACAGTACATGCAAAAGGAACATGTGTGTGCCGCGGAATTGGGAATAAAAAAAAAGGTTGATTGATACCATTCAAAGACTCCTATACATTTATCATGATAGATGTGAAAGACCTTAATACAGTTATCCCACATCAACTGGAGGTGAATGGTTTACTGAGTGTGTTTGGTGTATCTGTATGTTTATTTGGGACAAAAGTGAAGCCATTTGTCAGGTTACAACAGATCATCGATGTGGTGAGATGAGTAATTATAAACATTAAAATCTTCACTGGCATTTTGTACAGTAGACACAGCTGAACATCCATGTTCCAAATCGCGTATCTCAGTGTTTACTACCAATTTTGGTTCCTCTGAGTCTGATACTGACCTCTCGGCCCACCCTCCCTGGTGGTTTTAGGGTAGGGTCTGTTTCTAGATTGATTCTTGAAATATTGTTGCATCTCCCTGATTTGCTCTGACCTCCTCAGTTGTGGCTGCTCGTCCTCATCTGAAAATCATTGCCTCCATTGAAGTTATTCGATTCTGGATGATGGTCATGTCAATGATTCACCAAATCACACCTTTGATCCAGGTCTTCTTCTTGTTTACTATTAACATATCTCATTCCCCAGTTTTATGAAGATGGGTGTATAGGGTACTCTTTTTATTGTTTGCGTAATCCCTTCTATCCCCAACTAAAAGTTAATAATCTTGTATGCGCCATATGTCACACCTATGCTCCCCACACATAACGTAGGGTATAAAAGGACGCACTGACGCAGCTACCCAGACATTCTTTGCCACCGGTTTGAACACCATTATTGCTAGTTGGCCTGAATGCCTTGTTACTGTGCTGAATACCTAGCTGCCTGATGAGTGCCTTATTGTGTTTTTTTTTCCTTTTTTTCTTTTCTTGGTCTTGAATTTTATTTTGCTTTTCCCTCCTCTTCCTCTTCTTCCAAGAGTCCTGCAGAAGATTCAGCTGGACTCCTAAAAATCTTGTTAGTGACTCCCTTTTGGCCAAGACAGCACTGGTTACCCCTTGTAATGCATCTGGCCAGGGGCAGTCACCACAAGTTACTTCACCAGTTGGACCTCCTCACATAGGATAAGGGGTCTCTCATCCATCCTCACTTGACCATTGACATTGTGGATGATAAGGGTTTTGAACCCTTTCAGGCACCTCTTTTCTAAGGATGTGTTCAGAGTTTTACAGGTGGCAAGAAACCCTCAACCAAAATATTTTGTATGTACAAATGGAAAAGATTTTCTGTCTGGTGCCATGCTCGTAACAGGACCCTTTTTCAGTGTTGGTCCCTCTGGTCCTTTCTTATTTTTGTGAGTTGCTCCAGTCTGGCCTGGCCTGGCCTGTTCTTCTGTGAAAGCCTATTTGTCAGCCATTTCTTCTTGTTTGCCCTTGAATCCTCCTTTGACTTCTCATTTTGAGGTCAAACTAAAGGTGTCCTGCGTATTAGGCCTCTAAAGAAACCTATTCCTTCTCATTGGGACCATAATTTTATTTTGGAAAATTTGACTCAGGCTCCTTTTGAGCCTGCAGATTGTGTTTCTTTGCAACATTGTACCTGGAAGACTGTTTTATTGCTGGCTGTTACTTCTGCTCAAATGTTTCTGAGCTCCAGGCCCTTATGACCATTCCTCGTTTTTGTTTTTTCACAGGGGCAGGGTTCTCTTTGTACTAATTCTTCTTTTATGCCCAAGGTAGTAAACGAGTTGTCCTTGAATTATTCGGCACAACTACCTTCCTTTTTCCCTTCTCCTCAGTCTGCTAGTGAGAGGGTCCTGCATGCCTTGGATTTGCATAGACAGCTCAGGTAGTGTTTGGATAAAACTAAGGCCATTTGTAAGTCTGATCGGGTTCTGTTTCCTTTCATCCCAGGACATTGGGTTTCACTGTTTATAAGCAAACCACCTTCTCCTGGATTTCTAAGACAGTTTCCTTTTGTTATATTTTTCATGGCAAATTTCTGTCTGCTTCTGTTAGAGCTCATTCCACTAGGGCTGTTCCCTCTTCTGGTGCCTTCTTCAAGGGGTTGAACGCCTAATCCATCCTTGAAGCTGCTACTTGGTCTTCAGTGCATACCTTTGCTAAGCACTGTAAGTTGGATATAGTTTCTAGGGCCAGAGCAGGTTTTGCTTAAAGCTCTTCTCAGCCTTATATATCCCATTCTGTTTATTAAGCTTTTTTACTCTCCCTTCTGTTTAGAATACTGCAATGGCGATATAGGAGGACATAGTACAGTTGCATAAAGTCTTACTATAACAGTAGATGTCCTTCTCTTCACTGTTACAGCATTTGCTCACACCAACCCCCTCTTGTTTGTTCTGTTTTTTTGTTTTAGATTCCCATCTGGCTGAGGGTTCTCCTTTTTCTTCTGCATTTTTACCTTTTGGATGTGCATGGATTCCTTTGTTCTTTGGAGACTGCTGCCTTTTGGGACAATTCAGTTGTTGGTAGTTGTGTCTGTACATCCCTTTTATGCCCTGTGTTATGTGTGGAGAGCATAGATGTGACGTACGGCACATACAAGATGATTAGGCTTCGGTATACTGGCAGAGCATTGGGCTGCCGTGGGCGGGAGATCCCTTCTGTTTAGAATTCTGCGCAGTGAAGAGAATGGCATCTTCTGTTATGGTAAGATTTTACGCAGCTGTCCTCTTACAGAAATATCATTTACACAAATTACTGCATTTCGCACAAAAATACTAGCACTAATGTAGCTCAGTAACAACCGTAGTCATGCTTTTACATTAATGTTATTTACATAAATCACTGCATTATATGCGCACACACCTTTTACCTGTGTATTTACACTGGTTGCATTGCTGTTTCTATGTATTATTATGGCTGCATAAGTGCAGAGTGATGTTTAGTAGGATATATTAGGCAGCACTCCCCGATCTACCCTGTCTTATTATAGCAGTGGCCCGTTATATTTGTAAGTGTGGGGTACATTCAAGAACTTATGAAAGAGATTTACTTCACTAGAGTTTTCAGTTTTGCCTGGTAGAATATCCCATGCTAGAGGGACAGTTTTATAGAAGGCTTTTTCTGCTGCTACCATGGCATGTGGGGGGGAGGGGTCTTTATAACTGTGCACTGTTAGGTTGTAATTGGGGCTTCTGAGTAGCAGTGTGTTTTGTAAAGGTGAGCAGTAGCTTTCATTTAGCAAAATGGTAACCATTTGGTTTACTGTATGGTATCAAGGTGGTGTTCCTTCTTAACTTGGTAGGTGTTGGTTTGTTCTTGGCTGTAGAAGGATACAAATATTTTGGTTCAGACAGATTAGGGGTAGAGTAGACTCAAGACGTGGAATGAGGACATTTTGGGATGATAAATTAACTGGTTTTACATTAGCATGCATTTTCAAAAGGATATGAAGTCTGACTTCAGTCTTCAATGATTTGCCTGAAATACACCAATTTTATGAGGAACATACAAAAATCTGCACATTATGCAAAAATCTTGACTTTTCAGAGTTATGTATGAAGTTGAGTTCTGGCCTCAGTTTAAATAGCTGCATCCCCCTGTTTTTATACGCTTTGCACCATAAAGATAAGTTTGCATTACTTAATGCTGTTAGACTCCATCAGGTGGAAATGCAGTCCTTCATATGTCCGCATATAACAAGTATATTCTTTATCTAGTGGTTAATAAGAATTTTGTTTGAAAATTGATTATTTTTAGTAGCGTTTTCTCTGTCATCATTCTGATGAAGTCTGAAACTTGACAAAAAGCGCTGAAATAAACTAGGATTTTGCTGGTGGCCTGTTCTGCACACTTCTTTCATCATTTTGCCACATTTTGGGCTGTTGTTGCTTGAGCTTCAGTAGTAAGCAGAAGAGAGATTCTGTAGGGTACCTCTAGTGGTTTTAGACTTTTGTCAGTCTGTTGTTTTGTATGCCTGCCAAAAGATAGTTTGTTGACTAATATAATCCCCAGATACCTCAGTAGTCCATTTGAGGGCATGGGCATTCGGTCTGGATCCCTCGAATTTAGAGGATGAACTTGTGAGAGTCTCTTCAGAGTTTCTAATATGCTGGCAGCAGACTTCTGAGGACTGAGAGATTATCAGAAGTCAACCAATTCCATATGTAGGCAAAATCCTGTTGTAACTGTTTTATGTATTGGGTGAATTATGTCCTCTTGTAAATGCATCACAATTTATATTCAGTGTGTAGTTGATATTTTGCAGATTGTTAGGTATGTCTTTGATAACTAGAGAGAATAGAAGTGGTCCCAGCTCCCGAATCACATGGGAGTCCATTTTTTTGTACACCCTGTCTAAGAGCAGGTATCGCTGATATGAGCTACTAATGCTACAAAGGAGCCACAAAGGAGGGGCCACAACTGACCCTGGTAACTATCGCCCCATAAGCCTGACTAGCCTGGTCTGCAAGGCTATGGAGCGCATCATCATGGAACTCATTAACAAAGACATTGGGAACCTCCAAACACGTGACCCGACCCAGTTCGGCTTTGTTAAGGGCAGATCATGCCTACTAAACCTGGTTGACTTCTTCGAGACAGTCACCAAGGCCATAGACGAGGGAAAGGTGGTTCACACAGCCTACCTTGACCTCGCCAAGGCTTTCGACACCATTCCCCACTCGGGTATTACAGAAAAACTCACCAGCCTGAACATAAACCCCTACGTCGCGAGATGGGTTGCCAACTGGCTTACAGACAGAACTCACACGGTAAGAATAGCGGGCTCCAGGTCCGACTCTAAACCAGTCACAAGTGGTGTCTCGCAAGGCTTGGTCCTGGGACCCCTACTGTTCGGCATATACTTCTCAGAAGTACAGGCAAACACAGGAGAACTATGGCTAACCAAGTTCGCCGATGACTGCAAATTGGGAGCCATAATTGACTCTCCGGCTGACATGGACATCCTCCAAAAGGGCCTTACTGAGACGGACACCTGGTGTCAAAGTCATGGCCTCAAGCTAAATGCCAAAAAATGCCTAGTCATCCCGTTTGGGAAAAACAAAATACCCACGAATTTCCACATAGGTGGCAGCCCCCTTAATACAGAAGAGGTAATAAGAGATCTGGGGACCCAGGTAGATAGTAATCTCTCCTTTGACAATCATATTGCCAAAGTAGTTAGGAACTCCTTCTATGTGGCCCATCTAATTACTAAAGGGTTTGCATCTAGTAATAACGAGGTTATAGTGCCCCTCTACTCGTCACTCATTAGACCCATCATAGAGTACAATGCCCCATTTGGGATGTACCTCACAAGACATTTCCAACAGCTGGAAAGACCACAAAAGTACCTCACCAAGAGGATTACTGGCCTCAAACATATGTCCTATGCAGCCCGACTGAAAAAACTCCAGCTGTATTTAGTGGCATATCGCTTACTCAGATGTGATCTCTGCCTGACTTACAAAGCCATGTCCAACTCAGAATTGATGGACATGCTCCACCTAAAGAAATCCAAGTCACTGCGAGACACGCGCTCTAGTGAGCTAAACTTCACCACAACAATAAATAGAACATGCTGGAGGGATAGATTCCTGTCACAGAGACTGCCCATGCTTTGGAACAAAATTCCAAATTATATCAGGCAGAGCCCCTCAGTAACACTCCAAGAGAAACCTTGACGAGTGGATGGGTAACAGAAAATACACCCCGGGGATCACTTCATTGGCTCTGCTTGACAGAGAATCAGTTAATTAATCAATGGGGCGGCAAAAGTCGACACACTCTGGCTAGGCTTATAAATGCCCTCGGGCAGATAGCCTAGTACCTGCCTATGAACCTATAATGTGGCTATTATTGTCGTAGTTTTGTAGCCATTGAATTTCTACTTGAACAAAGTCCATTTTGTCCAGCTGTTGAAATAGTGACTGGTGGCCTACAGATTCAGAGGAACTTTTAAAATCCAGAACAATTGCACCTGGGCCAAGTCCATTTTCCACATTGCTATAGATGTCATTAGTTAAGTATGTAGATCTGTTAGTGTACTATATATGGGAAGGAATTTATACCATATGTCTTATATTTGAATGTATTCTAATCTTTGCTTGTATATTGGCTTTTCCAGAATTTCGGCTGCAAGACAGGAGTTGACAGTTGGCTAGTAGTCAGTGACTGTAGTGGGAGTATCTGTCTTGGGGACAGTATTAGTGTTTAAAACTGAGAAAAATTTATTTTGTAATGAGAATGAGATGGAATATATGCTGCAATGGGCTGCATTGAGTGATGCTACCTATGCTTAACAAACTAAGCTGTAGTACGTCTGTGGAAATCTGTATTTATTTTATCTAACAGTTTCCGAATCTCTTCTTTGGTTAAGGTTTTAAAAGTACAAGGATATAGCAAATGCATTTGTGAATAGGGGAGGAGTGGGCAGGAGAATGTTATTAAAGAATTTTGTTGGGTGGTGGATGTGAGAATATGGCGTATTTCAGTTCATTATTTTTTTTATACTGGCCTGTGCATTAGCGGTTGAGTTTTATGTTCCTGCAGGCTATTAAAAACGTTCTTGGTTCCTTGAGCATATTAGTTTGCAGATGTCATAAGTAGGCCATTTTAGTGCTGTTAATTTTTTGGTGCTTTTTTTAGCCTTTAAAAATTATTTATTTTACTTTAGTTATTAAAATCCATTTTCCAATCCAGCAATGCTTTGACTATGGTTATAATTTGTGTTTTTACATTACTTATGAACCATTTTTTTTTTTACTGGAGACTTGCTGTTTTTGTAGCTGGAATAACTTATCTTGTATGAACTTTTAGTATGTTATAGAAGGTTAAAAGTGCTTCTGTTTATCTTGACACTCGCATACCTACCTATGAACCTATAAATACTTGTGGGAAGCAATAGCCAAGGAATTGTTATGGCTAGGCTTGTGTAGGCCCTAGGGCTGATAGCCTAGTACCTACCTAGGAACCTATATCTGCTCCTTTTTTATGAGTTATTGCATAGTTTTCCCATAGGGATTCACCGTCTTGGGAGTGGAACAGATTAGTACTAATCTGGGTGGCAGGTTTCCTGTTTTAAATCTCCCGGTAGTAGAAATTAGACAGTGGATAGAAGACTGGAAAATGTTGGGCTGATTGTGGTAACGTCATCTAGGATTGCACTTTTCCCTGTTGTAAGATTGGGTCTGGTACTTTATCTTACAAGCTGGGCCATAGTTCCTGCTAGATTGCTGTTTAGTTGTTGTGTTGTCGAGATTTTTTAGTTAGTGTTTAGGTTTCTCACTACTATCAGTTTGTCATTTGGTTAAGGATACTACAGTATTCAGGGCTCTGGAAGATGCGAGTGCAATATGTGCAGTGAATAGCATTGTAATTGCCTGGCTGTAAAATACAAGAGAAGTTAATCCCTGACTGACCCAGACAGCATGAGTTTCATTAGTGCCTGTGGTACTGGAGGAGCCAGGCAGGAAGAGGAGGGAGTGAAGGAATGTGACCCACATGGCTGTCCTGGGTGTGGGGGAGCAGATGGTTATGCACTCTTGGCAAAACACTGAGTAGGTATGATTTCCCTGGTGATGATCAGGGAAACCAACTTTTGTACTTGGGGGTGGGGGATGTGCAAGGCCTCTTGGAAAATTGAGGGGGATGTACTTTTTGGTCAGCTGATTTTACGTCCCCTTCCTGGTGGTTGCTGAATGCTTGCTGGGATAGGGCTGTGTAAAGAAAAAAAATCACAAATCACCCCTGGTAGCTGTCTAAATGATCGCCTGTGCCAGTCAACCCTTGCATTGGTGATGGGGAACAAATTGGTCAGTTGGCCAGGAGGTAGCTGATGATTGATGGGCAATGGGACAAAACTGAGGAGACATAAAAGAATAGCATTGTATTGTCACCAAGTTTGTATTATTGTCTACTTATGGCTACTTTTGACTTTTATTTGATTGGACAGCTTCACTGTTGTTTTTATTTGATTGGATTCTTCTCTAGCTAGTTTGCTTTAACCAGCATAGAGCTATGCCCACCCAGGATCTTTTATTCAAGACTCTGAGAAACATGGAAAGCCCTGAACTGTGAGAAGCAATTTTTTTGATAAAAACTGAAGAAGAAACGTTTTACTTCAATACTGTTTAAATATTTTCAGTTACACATTTGGTGACTAGTGTGATGATACATTTATGTAGTTAACTGCATTTTCTGTTTTAACCAAAAGTTATCTGTTTGCATTTTTAATTTGTTCTGGGACCATAATCATGTAGCTTCATTTGAAGTTGTGGGAGAATTGTGAATTATGCAAGATCTGAGCATCATTTGTACATTATACTGCACTTCTAGCTGCATAAGTAGAATTACGTGTAAAAGCTAGTGGTTTGTTTCAAATTCAGTCTGGGACCTTAATTTTATAGTTTCATTCACAAGAAATGGGAGAATTGTGAAGTACTACAGGATCTGAGCCTCATTTAGTCATTTATTACTATATTTTCCATAAGCAGTGTAACTGGTAAAGCTCTGCCTAGTCTGTTGCCTTAGTCAGTATTTTGGATTGCAATAGTGGCAGTATTAGAATCTTTGCTGCAGGATGTGTGCTTCTGTGTTTCTACAGCTGTTTAAATTCCAGTTTTGCTGCTAGAGTTTTATATTCTGCTCATCATTTGCATTCTTAAAGTTGCATTCCATCACCTTTCTGTTTGTTACATTGTTACTGCTTTTCCCCTTTTCTTGTGTCTGCCCCAGCTCCCAGTGATCCATGAAGTACTGCTCTCCCAGTTGCTCCCTATTGTTTGTACACCAATTATAGTTTGTTCCTGCTCCTACTGTAAAAGCTATAGTTTCTGAAATTCTAACCTACTTGGGGTCATTGACCTGTAGCTCAGAGGCATAGGTCTAAGAGAACTGTGACTTGCTGCAGGTTCTGAAGTCACAGAGCTCAACTGCTGTATTTGTTTAACTGGATCCCTGTCTAGCTAGTCTGCTATAACCAGCATAAAGCTGCACTCACCCATGCGGTTTTATTCAATACTCGAGAAATGCGGAAAGCTCTGAACTGGGAAAACAAGCTTACTGCTGGCTTTGGACTTTCTTTGTAGTGGGGTGTCTGAGCAAGTACTTTTTCCCATATAAGAGACTCCTAAAATCTGTACAACCTTAAAAATCCAGGTCTGAGGCTCAAATAACCTGTGCCAAGCACAAATGCACACCTTGAACTGCAGTACACCCATAGCAAAATAACTAGGCATTTCCCCATGCCTTAGTAATAAGTCCACCCAAATCAGTATGCTAAACTTCCACCCCGTGGTCATTCCTGTTAAAACTGTGACCCAGCACTTCTCCACAACTTTTGTAGCCATTCTGACTGAGATGGGTATCTTGAGACAGTGTAAGAATTGTCTCATGCAGTCTGATAACCATCTGCTAATCAAATCACATAACACAGTGTGTGAGAAATGTACATATACAGTGTCCTTTGAGGCAAAAATCTCAAACACATTAAACTCGTACACAACATTCATGAGCAGTACAGCCCATACCACAACTCACCAAGGCCATCACAATACACATAATCCATCATATGCTGAGGTCCTCAAGATTAACTTGCCTAAAGCTAAAAGACTTCTGAAATGAAACAGGCAGAAAGCACACTGAACAAGTTAAGCCTACCACCTCACATAGCACAAGGAGTCCCAAAGTCACAGATTGTGAGCCTGTAAGGCAGGCTTTTAGCCAACCAAACATTCTAATTGTAGGTGACTGCATTATAAGACAAACAGTTGTAGCTCTTATCAGGTTGAGGAAAGAAAGAATGACAGTTGCTTGTCTGATGCCAGGATCTGTGAGATCACACACATACTCAGGTCTTTGACAGGAAGTACTTGAATGACTCTGTCATAGCTCATATGGGTGTCAGCGACTTGAGCTGTAGCTCCCTGGACTGTTTGAATAGAGCTGTGATGGAGCTCTCGAAGTATGTGTCTCAGGCAGCTATGGGCCTAGCACTAAGCAGCATTCTATCTTCTCTAAGGATGATGCCACAATGTGTGCAAAAATAAGTGGCCTTGGTAGTTGGCTAAGATTTTGGTATCATTTGAAGGAGGTCCAGTATTTTTTTAACCTGGGAAGATATGTCTGACAGGCTATGCTGCTTAGCCAGGGAATGTGTTGTATCTGTTGTCCTTTTCATTCTTCCTTAACACATTGGGTTCAGATCTGATCTCTGGATATGACTCGGACACATACTGCAGACTTCGGATCCAACGGTCGAGCTCCTCGCTGTACCCACAATGCTTTAGTTTATACCCATTACCTCAGATCTCATTTGCTGTCATTGTGCCTAATCGCAAGTTCCTCTCTCGAACAAAATTTAATGATTTATTATGGGTTAATTTTTTTCTTGTTCGTTAAAGTTTCTTCTAATTATTCCTTTTGATCTGTATCCTCCCTCTTAGTTTTTCGCAAGTATTAGAATTTCTTACTATTCTCAGAGTATTTCTCTCATACCATAGTTGGTATTGCTTTTACCCTTTAAACGGGGTATTTTCTTTAAATTACCATAGTTGGTAATTATTACTTTTTCTTTCCCCTAAAAAAAAAAAAATCTCATTCTTTTTCCTTACAGAGTATTTATTTATGTACTATTCTACCATACCGCTTTACTGTACTGTTTGGTGATTGTACTGTCTGTTAACTAACTGACAGGTTTCAAGAAATGCACTTCTTGTGAGCATACAATTCCAAATTTGAATGCCCACAAGGAGTGCATTTATTGCCTTGGAGACATTCACTTGCATACAAATTGCACTATCTGCTCTACCTTTAAACCAAGGACTCTAGCTGACCGACACCACAAGCTGATACTAAATGGACTTCTACCTGCTGCATCAACTACACCTTCTGGGGCTCAACCCCCCCCACTAAGGTTACTAAATCTGCTCCATCAGAGCATGGAAAATTCTCCCCGTCAAAGTCCCCTTGAATTTCCTTGGATCCATCTACCAAAAGTCGAAAAATCTTGGATTCAGCATCGCCGTATCCAAAGACCCAATCTTCGGATCTGAAATCCTCTGATCCAAAACATTTGGCTCTGATAGTCATATTGGCCAGTCCAACGACACCTTCCTTGGATCCCATGTCCTTGGATCTGGAGCCTGGTACCTTTTAAAAAAAATCACACACCAGAGTATGTGATTAAAGCAGTTTCTGCTACTCTGCACTCTCCATTCTTACAAAGCCCTAAAAAACACTCAGTGCTACAATCCACTGCATCTTCCAGGTCCTACAGAAGTTTATCAGAAGTGGATGTGGAAATGATCAAATATTTTCCAGAGCTCAGATTCAGATGGGGGGGGTCATACTGGCTCCATCCCCTATTGGATCTCTGAGATTTCCTACGACATCCGACACTATTCTCTCTCCTTCTCTGATCCATCCAGCTGTTTGTGTCCCAGATGCAGAAATCCCTGAGTGGTCCAGAGTCTGATCTGAAGAAACTCTTTTCTTCGACTCCGATGGTATCTCTGAATAGTTCTGCTCTGATATCCTTATATCAGAATGGGTCACTGAGCAGAAGTGTCAGCATCGGATACGTGGGATTGACTCTGGTGTTGTTGGAGCCATTCCTGCCCCTCAGAGACTCAACCCTGGACAGTTCAGGTCCGGATCCATCCTCGAGGCACAGATCCAAGAGTAGTCATGATCTGTCTGTGCTGGCAGCTTTGGCTTCAGTTCAGAGAGTCGCAGTGTCTCCTGGCCTGTCTGCCTTAAAGATCGTGGAAAGGGATTTTGATGTCTCTAGAGAATCGCCTTCCCATTTTTCAGATCCAGCCCCAATTTCCTCATCAACTCCGAGTTCTGAGTCGATCAGGCCTATCTACAGGGACAGCAAGTTCCAACAAGTTTCCAAACCGTTCCTATAGAGGAACTCTCCCTCTCCTCCTGTACCTCCCCTGAACATCCCACAGAGAAGATCCATCAGAAGACAACATGCAAGAGGAGGCACATAGACTCCCTTCTTGAATCTCTCATGGAGGATACCAATTTTGAAGAAGGAAAAGAGTCCCCCATATCACCACCGGATGATATCTCCTTCAGAGATATATTAGAGATTCTCAAACAAAAAGGTGGTTGGTCTTCTGAATACATAAAGAAAAAACTAAGCCAGCAACAAGTGAGCCATGAAAAAAATGTAGTTTATTAAAACTACTTAAGACTTCATGAAAAGCTTAATTTAACAGACCGGTTTCGGCCTGGATTTAACCTGGCCTTCTTCAGTGTATAACAGAAAAAAGCTTACTAAGTGAAAAAAGTCTTATATGGTAAAACAAAATATTTGATTGGCTGACAAGACACATCCTAGTCATTAAACTCATGAATATTCATGTTACACTAAGTAATATTTATACATCACAAAAATTTGACTCATAAATATTCATTAAGCCCTGGATTGAATAGGGCACCAAGTTTGGTAATCCATTTCTTTTCTTTTGCATCAAGTTTGTGATGCCAACCAGATTTATGGGTTCGATCACCAATGAGTTTGTCAATAATAATAAAATGAAACTGAGCTGTTTGATGTTTAAGTGTGTGTTTATATAAAGCATTGGAAGTTCTTTTACATTTAATGTCACTCAAGTGCTCTGACATGCGTAACCTAAAAGGCCGAGAGGTCTGACCTATATAAAAAGAGTGGCAACTACAACAAGCCATATAAATAGCCCAGTCAGTGTTACAGTTGGCAAAAAATCGAATGTCAAATACTGTGCTACTGTTTCTGCTACTGAATTCTTTTGATTTCAGAATATGTTTACAGTTAATGCAATGACCACAAGGGAAACAGCCAATAAGTTTGTCACCCATAATAGTGGTCTGATATAACTGAGGTAGTACAGAATCAGAATGATGTTTGTAATGATTAAAATGTGCTGCTAAGTTTTTTCCTTTACGAAAAGAAAAAGAACATACATTGGGAATTATCGTATTAATATTACCATCCGCCTTCAATATGTTCCAATTGTCCTTGATTATATCCATAAATCTGTTAGTGTTTCTACCAAATGTAGTAGTAAACGTAATATATTTTTGACAAAGATTTCTTCTTATATGTCAATAGATCATGTCTATGTAGACCAAGCATGGTTTTGGGCCATGGTAACATACCCTGAACTGTAACCCTATTCATGAATCTATGGTATAGATCCTGAGAATGATGTTTAAAACTGACATCATCCGAGCAATTACGTCTAATTCTGATAAACTGTGATTTAGGAATGTTTCTGGCTATATGTTTTGGATGATAGCTGGAGGCATGGAGTAAGGTGTTATATTGGGGAAACTTCCTATATACTTCAGTATTCAAGGTATTATCCTGATTTCTTGTGACCAAAACATCCAAAAACGTTATGGAGTTCTGGTCATGAGTAATAGTAAATTGTATTCCCCATTTATTATCATTTAAATATTCCATAAATTCACGAAGATACTCAATGTCTGATCTCCACACCATCCAAATACCTCCGCCAGATATCAATCTCAGCAAAAACAGATTATGAGTATCATCATATATCAGAATCTCCTCAATGTATGCCATAAATAAATCAGCATATATGGGGGCAAAAGATGCCCCCATCGCTGTACCTTTGATCTGTAAATAACATTCCTTATCATAAAAAAAGACATTTTTCGTAAGTACATGCTCGGTGAGATTAATCAAAAAAGTGTTAAAACCAGGTCGATAAATACTTGACTTGTAAAGCCAATATTCAATGGCATCAAGACCAGCCCAATGAGGGATGTTGGTGTATAGTGAGCTTACATCTAGTGTACATAACCACCAATTCTCCTCTAACTGCATGTCATTAACAATGCTTAAAAATTGGGTGGTATCCTGTATCCTGGATCTAACCCATGAAAGTAATGGTTTTAAGTACCTGGACAAAAATTCAGAAAGGGGCTCAGTAAGTGATCCTATACCCAATACAATGGGTCTACCTGGTGGATGTAAAGGATCCTTATGTATCTTTGGTCTTCTGAATACCCCTCACCAGCAGAATTGGTATTTTTGGAAACTTTTGTTTTGGAGCCATCTACGTCTTGGGTTACCCCCCCCCCCCCTCCATGAACACATTGATTTAGTTTTCCTGTGGTCTTCGAGGGAGCCAGATACCATTGAACCTATCCCAAAGAGACTTAATAAATTTTTAACCCCCACCAAAGACAGGCTGCACTAGAGCAAAGGAGTCCCGGTTGATGCTACGGTGGTGGTGGTGGCGGCAGCCACTAAGAGAGAGCTAGCAGAACAGAGCTCTTCTGTCCATCCACCAAACAGGATGTCAGGGGCACTGGACAGATTTAGAAACTGAGTCTTTGCCTCAGTGACCTTCGCCCTGAGGTCTCTTAATTATCTGGCTCACTTCATAAGGCTTCAGAGATATTTTACCAAGGAACTTTCAAATGCTCTCTCGGAGTCCATGTCTGCAGAGGATTTCAAAAGAATGTCTTCTGAGCCGGCCACTCTGTTGTCTATTTTGAATGCTTCAATGAGGTTAATTTCTCACACAGCTGAAGGCACCTCATGAGCAGCTGGTTCAGGCATTGCCCTAAGGAGACATGCCTGGATGTGACTATGTGACTTTGCAGAATCCTTTAAGCCGTCCTTCATCAGCACCCCCTTCAATGGCACATCCTTATTTGGGCCATCAGTAAAAGAGATGCTTACCCGAAGTGAACAAGAAGGGAAGACTGTCTGCCGTGGGAATCGAGTTTTCTACTCCTCGATGTAGCTTCTCCAGGAATCGGGGAGGTGGTAAGAAAATATGGTTCCAAAAACCTCAGGGACCTTTCCAAGCTCTGCGTGGGGACAACTGTTCTACAGGCAGAGAAGGAAGTTCAGGAGGCCCACAGAACCAGGATTTCAGAGATTTTTTTCTGGACAGACCCTTCCAGCACTCCTGAAGTGCTGCCTGACTATCCAAATCTGGAGACAGTCAAGGGACGGTTATCCCGCCACCCAGATGCCTGGACAAAAATAACAGAAGATTCCTGGGAGCTAAAAGTCATATGCAAAGGATGTCCTTCTATTCACAAATTGCAGTATTCTGTACAGTTGGGTTTTCTCCTCTTGCTACCCGAACATCCGGCCAGTATACAAACATTTGCAGTCACTCTATGGTGTGTGGGATGTCTGATATGGCTGGCAGAGCATGAGCATTAAAAGTGACGTCTGCGCACTCCAGACTTCAGATCTTCTCTGCTGCCAGTCGAACATCAGGTGTTCCTGCCTTCCCAGCCATTGGATTCTTGAGAAACAGAGATAAGTACCCCGTTGGGGAACCTTTTTTCAGTCATTGTATGTTAGTGCTTGTTCATGTCATCCAGAAAGTGCGGCCGTCAGATTCCACACAAAGACGCCCACAGAACTCTGTCTATTCTGTTTAGCCAACTCACACGACTACAAGGCCTGCCCTGTCTGCCAAGCCTTTGTACCTAACACCTTATGTAGCAGACTTCATATCTAGAGAACCAACATCTGAAACAGCTAGTGTTAAGTATGGAGGGAACTTCCGACTTGCCTGCCAAACCATCAAGAAAAAAGGCCAAGACTGCAAGGCCTGCTACTGTCGCTATGCCTCTGCTGTCTGCCGTCGGCCTGGACAAACGCTCGGGCCCTGCCGCTTTGGATATACTAGGTACCATATCAGAAGCCGGCGAGTCCTGTGCAGAAGGCACATCCATGGAGGCCCTATGGATATTGGTCTCTGACGCTGAGGGAGAACCAAGGCTCTCGGCCGACCAACCAGATCCCTCCGCTCCTTCGCAGTCATCTGGTCCTAGGCCTTCCCCTGTACAGACACCTGCTAAGCCTTCATTTAAAAAGAAGAGAAGAGATAGCATACTTCTCCTGTTAGGGAAAGTCAACCAGATTAACAGGCTTTTTCACAAAGCCTCTTTAATGCATTCATGGCCGTGCGGCCTACTGCTCAAAGAACTTCCACAAACCCTCCTCCAGTACTGAGCCCTAGGCCTCAGGCTTCAGACCCCTCACAGGTGAAAGAGGACGGATACTCTGATTCTTCCTCAAAAGAATCCCTCTCTTACACCTCCCAACTCCATTACCCACTTGGATATGCCTCTATAGAGGAAGAATCTGCAGAAGCTGATTCTCCTGCAGGAGATCTCACTTTTGGGGGAAACATAGGAAAGATGAGAAAGCACTTCAGGTGGGACTCATCAGAAATAACTGAGGTGCAAAAACACTACTATGAGCTGATTCAGATGGATTCCCCAACTCCCATGGTTGTCCCACCTATACTTCCCGCCTTTCTTGATGCTTTCTCTGCAGCATCCTTGAATCCAGATTCCCAACCTCCAGCCCCTCGCAGACTTGATAGGTTTCACAAGGTCCCGAAGACAGCCAAATTCCTGGTAAAATGCCCAGCTGCAGACCCAGCCACCACCTCAGTCTCTACTGACAAGGTTTCTAAATTACTGCCCTGTACTATCCTCCTCTCTGCTGACAAGGACAACAAGGCAATGGAGTGTTTAGGTTAAAAAGTGTACACTTCTGCAACTCTGACTTTCATAGCAATCAACTATGACACACACATGTCTAAATATGCTTTAGCCCTTTTACAGAAAATTTCCAAACAACTTTTGGACATCTCTGATTTCAGCCAAAGCTCAACCGGTCCTCACTTGTTTCCCCTGACCTCTCAGGTGACCAGATACTCTATCATGTACAGCTATGATGCTGCTGAGGCTTCAGTTAGGACTTCAGCATCAGCTTTTGCCCTAAGAAGGTATTCATGTCTATGCCTCTAGCCTTTACCAGATGATTTTAGGGCTAAACTAGTAGATGCTCCTTTAGACAATTCAGCTCTATTTGGATCCAAGGTTGCAGAATTGTTTAAGTCCTTGCAACAAAAAGGTAAGGAGATGCAAGACTTAAAGCATCAGAAATAACTGAGGTGCAAAAACACTACTATGAGCTGTGTCCACAGCACCCAGAGTCTTCACCAAATGTCTGGCACCAGTGATTGCCTTCTGCAGGACTCAAGGGATCCAAATCTTCCCTTACCTGGATTACCTACTCATCCAGGCAGATGGCAGACAGTCCCTCTTGCTCCAGTTGCAGAAAACCATTGCCCTCCTGCAGTCCTTAGGGTTTCAGATAAATTACCCAAAATCCCGTCTGGACCCTACCCAGAACATAGTGTTCCTGGGTTGCTGAATTCAGACAGACATCATGAAAGCCTTTCTTCCACCCCAAAAGGTGGAAAGCCTGGCACAATACCTACTTTTGGTACTCCAAACCAAGGAAATGACTGCAAGGCAATACCTCAGGCTTCTAGGCTACATGGCTTCCACTATACCTATGCTGTCTTTACCAAGACTTCACACGAGGAGACTGCAGTGGTGCCTCAGGTCTGTTTTAATGCAGAACTCCCACCCCCCCTGGAGTACAGGGTGCAACTCTTGCCCTGCCTCAAACAAGACATCCACTGGTGGCTGGCTCTGGTGAAACTCAACCCAGGCTTTCCACTCCAACCACCACCACCAACACACATCATGTACACAGACGCCTCAGACCTCGGTTGGGGAGCTACACTGGGGCCCCTGCAGTGAGTTTGGCCAGAACCATACAGGAAGGAGCACATCAGTGTAAGGGAACTGAGAGCAATACTACTGACCTTGAAGGCCTTTTAACCCAGGCTCCAGCAGGAACTCCTAAAGCTTTTCACAGACAATACCACAGTACTGTGATATCTCAACAAGCAGGGGGAACCAGATCTTTCTTACTTTGCAGACTAGCTCTCCTTGTGTGGGAACTGGCCACCAGTCATGGAGTTGCTCTTCAGACACTATACATCCTTCCCAACAGAACTTTCAGGTAGAGTCCCTCATTAAGTCCATGACAATGTCCCATGGATGGATGCTACACAGGGATGTCTTTTTGGGCCCAGTCCACCAGTGAGGTACACCTCAGCTAGACATGTTTGCCTCCTCCATGAACAGGTAACTTCCCTCCTTCTGCACCAGACTGTCTGAACCTCTGGCAATGGCAACAGATGCCTTTTCAATCTCCTGGAAGGGGATGTTTCTCTATGCATTCCCCTTCCCGTTTGTTCAGAAAGTCCTGCTGAAGATCCAACAGGACAGGGCAAAATCTTGCTGGTGACTCCCTGTTGGCCAAGACAGTATTGGTTCCCCCTCCTCCTGCAATTAGCCAAGGGCAATCACCACAAGTTACTCCTCGAGTGAACCTTCTGACACAGGACAAGGGAACCTTAATCTACCCACAGTGGCATTCTCTTCACCTCACCTTGTGGGTGATAGGATTTTAATTTCTTTCATGCACTTTTTCAAAGAGGATGTGCTCACTGTCCTGCAGGAGGCCAGTAAACCTAATACCAGGAGATCTTGCGTATCCAAGTGGAAACAATTGTCCATATGGTGCCTTAGAAGACAGTTGGACCCATTGCAAAGTGAGGTGCCCTTAGTGCTGTCCTACCTGTGTGAACTTTTACAGACAGGGTTGGCATTCTCCTCCATTAAGGCCCATTTATCTGCCATATCTGCCTGTCTACCCCTGGACCTGCCCTTAGCTTCCAGGTTTCCTGCAAAATTGTTCTTTAAAGGAGTACTTCATCTCAGACTATCAAGGAAGCCCATTCTGACTCCATGGGACCTGAACTATGTTTTAAAGAAGCTCACACTAACTCTCTTTGAGCCAGCATCCAAAGCTTCCATCAAACACTGCACATGGAAGACTGCTCTGCTGGTGGCCTTAACCTCAGCTAGAAGAGTTTCTGAGTTGCAAGCTGTCATGGCTATTTCACCTTTCCTCATCTTCCACAGAGATAGGGTAACCCTAAGAAACAGACCATCCTTCATGCCCAAGGTGGTTAATGACCTTTCCTTAAACCAAGCCATCCTTCTACCCACTTTCTTTCCCAATCCATAAGGAGACAGTGCGAGAGCACTTCATTCCCCTGATGTGCACAGACAGCTCAGGTTCTACCTGCACAAAACCAAGATCAGCAGTAACTAATCAAACCATTTCAGCCTGGATTTCCAGAGCTGTTACCTTTGTTACACACACCATGGTAAACACTTATGAGGCAGGGTTAAAGCCCATTCCACTAGGGCAATGGCTTCATCTGGAGTCTTCTTCAAAGGCCTGGACACCTCCACTATTCTTAAAGCTGCCACTTGGTCTTCTGTGCACACTTTCACAAAGCATTATAAAATAGACCAGATTTCCAGGTCCAGGGCTGGATTCTCCAAGACTATCCTCCATGGTTTCCTGGAGAATTCTTTTGGGCCACCACCCCCTTCCACACAATGACCTTTGGCACTCACCCAACTGTACAGAATACTGCAACATGTGAATAGAAAGACATAGAAAAGTTGTGTAAAATCTTACCATAACCATAGACGTCCCTCTCTTTCTTGTTGCAGTATTCGTTCCTTCCCACCTACCCCTGCTGATATCAGGCATTTTGCTTCTCGGTTGGCACAGGGCTTGCACTACCTTCTCTGGGACTGGTTCTGACTGGGGTGCTCAGATGTTCTTCATCTCACATTGCTGCAGTCCTTACACTTGGGTAGTCCGCTGTCCTCGGTCGGCCCGAATATCAAAGTATTAGGCTGACGTCGGTCAAGGCGCTTAAGACTGACATCAGAACGTCAGGGTACAAATGCGCATGACCGACGTCATATCCTCAGTCTTTTTTGCCGCATGGTCCGATGCAGAAGCAGCGTTGCAAGTGCCGTTCGGCGTTCTGAAATTTTTCGGAGTTTCAGACCGAGTCAAAGTTGGCTAAGTACCCGTTGGGAATATTTTAGTTTTTCTTGCCTCAGTGGTTTACCGGATGTCAGAAAAGTGAATAACTGTATTTCTTGTGGGAAGCAGATACCGCATAGAGATTATCATAGTTTGTGTATTCCTTGTTTGGGGCCTGAGCACGACGTTGTTGGGTGTCGCTTTTGTGCTAGGTTTAATAAGCGCACTATTGCGAAGGTTAGATTGTGCCAGGTTGGTCTTGAGAAGCGGTGCAATTACAATATGCCGTCGGATGCTCCGCCGCTTCTTCAAGAAGCGCAAAGACAAAGCAGCTAAACCCAGACAAGAAGAGTCGTCCGTGCGGACGCCGGTTCTTTGAGGCTTCAGTGGAACCGGTGGTTCCCGAGGCTTCTCTGGAGTCCCAGGGGGAGACTTTGATTTTGCAGGATGTGGCCTCTCAGGAGGCAGGCCAGGCTGAAGGG
The DNA here is from genome assembly GCF_019279795.1 of Protopterus annectens. NCBI lineage: Eukaryota > Metazoa > Chordata > Ceratodontiformes > Protopteridae > Protopterus > Protopterus annectens. The sequence continues at coordinate 1,674,894,080 of NC_056737.1, forward strand.
GCTTCTCAGGTTACTGTACTCCCCTACCTTCCTAGGGTGGTTAGGCCCTCTCTTTCTGTTTCCAAGGCTTCTCCCAGAGTCAGGCCAGGTTTAGCTTCTGTTGGTGTCACTCCTAGTTCTTCAGGATCTGTGCCCAAGAAGCACATGCTCAAAATGGCAGAGGATTTAATTACTTTGATTAGAGGTTCTTTGCCCCCTCCTGATAAGAGGCCTAGGGTGGAACCAGAGTTGGGGAGTTTTGAGCAGGTTTCTGATGTTTCAGAGTCTTCGGCTGAAGACTTGCAGGAGTATTCTCCTTATTCTGATTCGGATGTGGATGATTCTACTCCTTCTGCTTCTCCTCCAGAGGATTTTTCTTTTTCAGAGTCTCTTCATTCTATGAGGGAACATTTTAAATGGGAAGGTCAGGACTTCTCTGATTCCAGGAAAAGGCTTAGGGAATTTTTGCTTTTACCCCAGCATAGGCCTTTGGCTATTCCTCCTGTTCTGGATGTTGTGGAAGATGTGTTTGCAGAGGCTTCACTTAATCCTGATTCTTTGCCTCCTGCTCCTGTTAAACCGGACAGGTATTATAGGGTGCCTGAAGCTCATAAATATCTGTATAAGAGTCCTAGGGCAGACCCAGAAACAGGTAGTCAGGGGCCTAAAGGTGTCAAAGCCTCTGTGGTAAAAAATCCGGTTCCTCCAGATAAAGAGGCCAGAGCTTTGGATAGATGGGGAAAGAAAGTCTATACTTCTTCCACCTTGGCTATGAGGGCTTTGAATTGCCAGTTTCACATGTTGAAATATCAAAACTATCTTCTTTCTCATTTGAAGTCTAAGGTAGATGCTCTGGCGGAAGGTATTGAGTGTAAAGAATTACAGGATTTGGTACATGTTTCTGAACAAGTGGGTAAGCATTCTTTACAATGTGGATTTGATGCTGTACAGGCCTCGTCTAGGGTGGCTGCCACTGGGTCAGTTCTTCAGAGGCACGCCTGGCTGAGGGATCAGAACTTATCTGACCATGTTAAGACAAGGATTTTGGATGCTCCTTTACAGTCTGATGTATTGTTTGGTTCACCTGTGGAGGCAGTTTTAAAGAAAATGGAAGACAAGGCTAAGTCTATGCAGACTGTTAAAGATTTTTTGCAAGTTCAGCCTCGTTTAGTAGGAATTGGCCTGCTAAGGGGTGGACGTACCCTTCTTATGATTCACAGTCTAGGGGAAGATCTAGACGTGGTAGGGTAGAGCTCAGAGCTCTTTCAGACCTAGAACAGGGAGTTCACCTGCGCAGTCTTCGGGTGAGGGCAGGGGCCAGTCCTTTCGTAAACAGGCCCAATGACCTACCGTTTCAGCTGCCAGAGCCTTCTTGTCTGGCAGCACCTTTGGGAGGAAGGTTGGCACTCTTCAAAGAAAATTGGAGCTTGATTACCCAGGACAAATGGGTATTGGATATTATACACCAAGGTTACAGGTTTTATTTCCATACCTTGCCTCCTTTCAAAGGCATGCCAGACGTTCCTCCTCAGCAAAGAATAGAGGCTCACAAACAAATTTCTCTGCTGCTGCAAATAGGGGCCATACAGCCGGTCCCTCTGCCAGAAGTAGGCCTAGGATTTTATTCTCGCCTGTTCCTAGTACCAAAGAAGGGGAACACGTGGAGACCAATTTTGGATTTATCTATCCTCAACACTTATCTGGACATTCCCAAGTTCAAAATGTTGACGTTACAACAGCTTTTACCTCTGCTGGGCAAAGATCACTGGATGGTGACTCTGGATCTCAAGGAAGCTTACCTTCATGTTCCTATCAGGCTAAGTTGCAGGAAGTATCTGCGAGCTGGGACTTCTCATTATCAGTTCTCTGCATTGCCCTTTGGCTTATCTACTGCGCCCAGAGTGTTCACAAAGGTTCTGGCACCAGTGATAGCTTTCTTCAGGCTAAAAGGAATACAAATCTATCCTTATTTGGACGATTGCCTGATTCTGGCCAAAGGAAGGGACGAGCTTCTTCATCATTTGCAATACGTGATAGCAGTGCTAAGATGCCTGGGGTATTCTGTGAACGAAATAAAGTCCAGTCTAGTACCCTCTCAAGACATGTGCTTTCTGGGTGTGAGACTGAATACAGCATCCCAGATGGCCTTTTGACCCCGGACAAACAAAAGAATCTTGCTCTTTACTTCCATCAATTGTCTCATCAGTCCAGGCTGACTTCAAGGACAGTCCTTCAAGCCTTGGGGTTCATGGCATCTTGTATTCTGGTGCTTCCCAATGCCAAACTGCATATGAGGAAGCTACAATGGTATCTCAAAAATGTATGGACACAGCACTGCCAGGATATGGACACTGTCATTCAGATAATACCTTGCATTCAAAAGGAATTTTTGTGGTGGGCTCAGGAATGTCACCTAAACAAGGGACTCTCTGTGACCCGGCCAGAGGCGAGTCAGATTCTAACGACAGATGCCTCAGACAAAGCTTGGGAGCTCATCTAAATGGAAAGTGGATACAAGACACGTGGCCTGCCAGACTACAACATCTACATATCAACCTGAAGGAGATGTTAGCAGTCCAATTTGCATTAATAGCTTTCAAGGATTTACTTCTTCCAGGGCAGGTGTTGGTTCTAACAGACAACACAACTGTCATGTGGTACATCAACAAGCAAGGGGAACACATTCTTATCCTCTATGCAGACAAGCAATGATTTTGTGGGAGACTGCTCTCAGTTTACAGCTCAATCTTCAGGCAAGGTTTCTGCGGGAGCACAGAACTCCTTAGCAGATGTGTTGAGCAGGCAATTATGGATCCCCACGAGTGGAAATTGGATCCTCATGTATTTCAGAAATTGACAGTGTCATGGGGAACTCCAGACATAGATCTGTTCGCTTCTCCACTAAATTACCAGCTGCCAAAGTTTTGCACAAAAGGTTTCATCCCACAGCTTGGAAAGTGGATGCTCTTTCTTTCAATTGGAGCAATCTTCATGTGTATGCCTTTCCACCTCTGCCTCTCCTCCCAAAGGTACTACTAAAGGTCAGACAGGACAAGCCAAAGATGATTCTAATAGCTCCAGATTGGCCTCGACAGCACTGGTACCCATTACTGAGAAGTCTGGTTCGGGAGCCTCCATGGCCTTTGCCTTGATTCCACACCTGCTGTCTCAAGAGAACAGTCATTTACTCAATGTCAAACTTCACTCTCTTCACCTAACAGCCTGGCATATTCTGTTTTAAACCCTGGAGGGTCTCAGCTTCCGCAGCAAGTTTTGAATGTTATTTTGGAGGCCAGAAGGCCTAGTACAAGGAAAGTGTATAAATGGAAGAGATTTTTATTTTGGAGTGCAGCAAAGGACTTTGATGTTGCTAAGCCTAATTTAAGTGTGGCTCTTCAATATCTTGCTGAGTTACTGGACAAAGGATTGTCCTTCTCTTCTATTAAGATTCATGCTGCAGCAATTTCTGCTCACTATGACTGTGATCCACCATTGTTTTCTCATCCTTTGTTTAAGCAATTCCTTAGAGGGGCAAAGAATATAAGACCCCACGAAGAGCTCCTACTCCTGCTTGGGATCTCAATTTTGTGTTGGAGAAACTTACTCTACAACCTTTTGAGCCTGCAGCTACTGCCGAGTTGAAATATTTATCATGGAAGACTGTTTTTTTGTTGGCCATTACCTCTGAGAAGGGTTTCTGAATTACAGGCCCTTATGGCAGTTGAGCCTTTCTTAATTTTCCATAAGGATAGGGTATCTTTACTAATCCTTCCTTTATGCCTAAGGTGGTTTCTAGTGTGGCCTTAAACCAAGCTATTCATTTGCCTACTTTTATGCAAACCCCAAAATAAAGGGGAGAAGATTTTGCACACATTGGATATACACAGGCAGTTGAGATATTATTTGAGCAGAACTAAAGGGTTCAGGCAGTCTCAGCAGTTGTTTGTTTCTTTTGCTTTGGGTTCTCAGGGCAAGCCTGTGTCAAAACAAACTATTTCTAAGTGGATTGGATTTTGTATTGCTTTCTGTTATTCCCATCATGGTAAGGAGATCCCAGCTGGGATTAGGCCTCATTCCACTAGAGCTACTGCCACTTCTACAGCTTTTTAAGGGGTGGCAACTAAAGATATTTTGGAGGCAGCTACTTGGAGTTCAGTGCATACTTTCTCTAAGCATTACCACCTTCCACTTTACTCTAAATCTAGGGCTGGGTTTGCCACTGCTATTTTACAGGGCATTTTGGCAGCCCCTACTACTTTTTAGTTTTGCCATCCTCCCTTACCTCTGCTTTGGGATTCTACCCAAGTGTAAGGACTGCAGCAATGTGAGATGAAGAACATAGTACAGTTTTGTACCTACCATAAATGTAGATGTTCAAGATCCACATTGCTGCAGTCCAACCTCCCTCCTTCCCCTCTGTTGTTAGAGGCGGTTGTGTGGTTTGGGTTGTATATTTTGTACATATTGTATATACTATTCATATGATTAGTGCAAGGATGGTTGGTTGTTTTTTGCTGTCTTTTGGTTTTGACCTTTCTGTTTAGGGTCTTCTGACATCTGGGGCAAGAAAAGACTGAGGATATGACGTCGGTCATGCGCATTTGTACCCTGACGTTCTGATGTCAGTCTTAAGCGCCTTGACCGACGTCAGCCTAATACTTTGATATTCGGGCCGACCGAGGACAGCGGACTACCCAAGTGTAAGGACTGCAGCAATGTGGATCTTCGAACATCTACATTTATGGTAGGTACAAAACTGTACTTTCTGAAGTCTGGTGTGCGCAGACATCACTCTTATGGCCGTCACTGTGCTAGCCACATCAGACATCCCACATGCACTATACAGTGACTGCAAACTTTTGTATACTGGCTGGACATTCGGGTAGCAAGAGGAGAAAAAACAACTATACAGAATACTGCAACATGGAAGAGAAGAACATCTATGGTTATGGTAAGATTTTACACAACTTTTCTTTATCCCATTCCATTTTTCTGATGCTCCCTCCAGTCAGAGGAAGGTGGCAGCACAAGAAATTCAAAAGTTGCTAGACAAAAGAGTCATCAAAGAGGGCCCACCAGACCAAGGGTTTGTAACTTACTCATGCTCCTTTTTAGTGCCCAAAATGATGGGGGACCTCAGACTCAGACCAATATTGGATCTCTGCATTTTAAACCAGTATGTAAAGAACAAGTAATTCCAAAACAGGAGGCGGTATGCACACCAAGGTAAAAAATAAACTGTTTAATGAATATAAGCACTTTCGCATTGTTAGCCGCAACCCTTCTTCAGATATTTAAACAGATTAAAATCACAGTGCACCTTTTAAATATAGCAAAATTACCAATCAGCTGCCTAGACCAAAAACATCACAGATGACGTGTAGTTGCAGTAAGAACATCTAAAACCACATGGTAATTACTGTAAAACTTTACACATCTCCATTATTCACCATCAATTTGCGAAGGTGTTGCACTGAAGCTGAAGATATAGCTAATGTGCTTACTGATAAACTCAGGTGAAACTTTACCCCTCTCTCCCCGCCATCTGTTCCACTAGATATACCTGAAACTAACTCACCTGCAGGTGTCACAAAAGATCAAGTCCGGAAAGTGATAACAAAAACTAGAAATACTCAGTCGATGGGTCCTGACAATATTTCTGGATGCAACTTAAATAACATGACACAATTTAGCTAAAACTCCCCAACAATACTGTTCAGCCTTCATACAGGTTTTGTACCAAGTGAGTGGAGAACATTCCTCATTCCCCTGCATAAAAGATAAGCTTCCACAGACCCATAAGTCTGTCCAGCCTCATATAAAAAGCTATGGAAAGACTTATGGAACTAATCAAAAGTCAAGCACGGGTCATGATTTTTTAACCTAGTGGACATCTTTGAGATGTTCACCAAAACAACGGATGAAGATCAACCTGGCCAAGGCTTTTTGCGCCGTCCCCTACTCAGGAATAGCAGAAAAACTGCACAAACTGGGAATAACCCCCTACATCACTTGCCAGATTGCCAACTGCTCACTGTAAGACTCAGGTGATCAAAATAGGGGAGGCTACCTCCACAAAGAGATCAGTCACCAATGGACTTCCCCAGAGGTCGGCACTGGGACCTCTCCTGTTTGGCAGCTACTTTTCTGAAGTAAAGGCCAATATCAAAGGGCTTTACCTCTCTAAGTCTGCAGATAACTGAGAACTGTAAGTTATTGAATCGCCAGATGACTAAACCATCCTGCAGGAAGGTTTGTCCCAAACAGATAACTGGTGCAAGAATCTTGGACTGAAATGAAATGCCAAAAATACATTACTGTATCCTTTGGAAAGTCATTTACCCAGGGGAACTACCACATTGACAATACACCTCTGAGAGCTAACTCAGTTATTCAGGATTTGGGAACTTATGTGGATGGTGATCTAACTTTCAGCCAGTACATGTCCGCTGTAATAAGAAAGTCTTAAACCGAAGAAAATCCAAACAACTGAAAAACAAGTAACACGGATGGACTGGGTTGCACTTCAAACAGTTTAGTAAATCCAAGACAAATAACACAAAGCGCTTTTCGTCTTGTATAATACAGAGACTTCTTCAGGTAAAATTACACACAGTAACCAACTCTTTATATTACTCTGCCACTCCTAATTAATACAAGACACCACCTACTTGTTAAAAATAAAAGCGATAGAAACAATAAAGAATTACTAATATTATACTATTAAAAAAACATTTAAAAAACATGCATCGACCTTTTATTGATTTTGGAATTAAATCTAAAAATAGATGTATGTAGTATTATATACAATATTGTAGCTACTAGATGTAGCTAAAAATACACCTGTATTGTATTTCCTATGGATCGTATCTTTTCTACCTAAGAATCTGTGCAAAATATGCATAATAAATATCTAAAAAAACTTTTATTTTTAACAAGTAGGTGGTGTCTTGTATTAATTAGGAAGAGTGGCAGAGTAATATAAAGAGTTGGTTACTGTGTGTAATTTTACCTGAAGAAGTCTCTGTATTATGCGAGACGAAACGTGCTTTGTGTTATTTGTCTTGGATTTATTAAACTGTTTGAAGTGCAACCCAGTTCATCCATGTTACTTGTTTTTCAGTTGTTTGGATTTTCTTCGGTTTAAGTTGTTGTCGTCATGACCACAGAAGGTACTGGGGAGTCACTAACTGAACTGCCTTTATTACAACAAAGTGAGATAGGGAACCTCACCTTGTTAATAGCAGCACTAACGCAGAGGGTGGATACCCTAGCTGCTAAATTGGACAATATATCTTGTATTCAATCCACTCCGCAATCATTATGATTATCTGGTTTGTTGGATGCAGCTACTAATATTGCGGGTATAACCGTGAATCAAACCAGAGACAATGAAATTAATTCTATGGAGTCGAGCAGTATAGGGCATAAATCGAGCAGCAACCAGTGTCAGTCCATTTTATCAAATGGAGACACCAGTGAGAGGGAATCTGGACATGGGTTTATTGGAGCTCCGAATTTTTTTGAATGGCTCAAGGACGCACCGACAATGCAAATAGCTGTTTCCAGTCGTACTATGGAGCAACCGGCTTTGGGTCCACCAGAAATTTCATCTCTCCTAAAAGAATTCGATCAGAAACTCTTTAAAATCAAAAAACTGCAGCTCGAGATCGCATACTTCCACGAGTGTATAAGTGAAGGTATAGTACCTAAAGGTTTGAGACTATGGCAGTATCCAACTGGATTAGTGGATGGATCTGTCTTCCGCTGTGACTTGTTAAAATTATTTGACAGATACGGTATTGAATTTTTAGAATTAATATGTAAGCATTATCAACTGCAATTAGACATTTTATGTGGCGAAGCAACGGTACTGGATAACTTGATCAAAGAGAATTTAAATTTTATAAGGTACAGTTATGATTATGAACGTTTATTCACCAGCATTAACCAGTATATTTTAAAGCAAAAAGGTTTTAAATCTAAAAAAATTAAACCGGGATCAACAAGCATATGAAAATGGGACAGCCTATCCTAAACCTCCCCCCTCACAAATTTCAACGAATCAAAAAGCATGTATATGTGGGGTAGGTTTTCGTGGTGAAGAACCGGGAATAGGCAGTGTGAATCAAGTTAGGAGCACAGTAAACAATCAGGATTATATGAGTAATAATCAACAACAGAATCAGAACATTATTAATCCTATGAACCATGGGAATAATTATGCGAATACAGCAAAAGGACACCAACATTTTCGTCAGACAGCCTCGAGTTACATCTTACACCAGCGGCCAACGAAGACTTATTACAACTCCAAAAACAACCGAATGTGATTAGCGAGGCCGTCATAAGTGAAAATAGCAGTTGCAAGATCTATTATAATGACTCTAAAGACTTTAAATTGTACAATATTGCAAATATTGATATTTCTCCAGTTCTAACAAATTTGTTAGCTAAAGGTTACACCTTTGTTTCAGACAGCCGGGCAGATATACCTGCAACGCTCATAGATTTTAAATTGTTTATAATAAATCTGAACCTGGCAGTTTTGTTTGGCTGGAATAATGTGGTATCAGATGTATTTAGGGTAGCAAGTACCTTTAATCCCCCCTACACCCAACACTTTCTGTTTTTGAACGTGCATGTGAGATGGATGTTTCCAACTAGTTAGGTAGGAACACATATAATAATAAAAGAGTTTTAAATATAACAAAACAGGAGAGAGAGGAACTCACACTTTTAAAACAGTCAGGGTTGAGAGTAATGCAACCAGACAAAGGGGGTAGAGTAATATTGATGGATTGTGTAGATTATATAGGTAGAATGGAGGAAATTGTTTCATCTAATACTTATGTAGAGGTCTCAAAAGGAGAACTTAATACAGCATATAACAGAATCCGTATATATTTAAGTGACATGTTTATTGAGGGTAGGGTAGATATAGATATGGACAATTATATGACTATGTCAGCACCTAGACTACCTATATTATTCGGAATACCAAAGATTCATAAAAATTTGAATAATCCCCCAATGAGACCATTGGTGGATTCTAGAAATAGTTTAACCTATTCATGTGCCAAAGTAATTGACCATATTTTAAAAAATATATATTAGAAGTGAAAAGCAGATCTGCAAAGATTCATGGACATTCTTATCAAATATTAATGAATTAGAATTTAAGGCAGATTATAACTTTTTAACAGTAGATGTAAAAGATTTGTATTCCTCCATTCCCCAATCACAAGGTATTGAGTGGGTAAAGGACTTGCTACTATCTAAAAAAGCCCCAGATTCAGAGATCTCAATAGTGGAAGAGCTTTTAGATATCATCCTGAGTTCAAATTTTATAACATTCAATGGTAAATACTACTTGCAAAAAATTGGGTAGCCATGGTTCCCCATGTGGTGCCAGTTTTGCAAATTTGGTTATGGCCCACTGGGAGCATGAATTTGTTGATAAAGTAGTCCCAATTTTGAGTCAAATAACATTTTATACCAGTTTTCTGGACGATATATTTATGTTGATTTCAGGTGACGAAATAAAAGGAAAAGAGCTAATTTTATATTTTAATGGTACAACTAATTTCCTGTCTTTTACATATGATTTCAACCAATATCAGATTTCATATTTGGATGTACACTTGAAGAAGGACATGGAGCGAGAGTGTTATGTGGCAAACATCTTTCGTAAAGAAACTTATTCAAATAAGTTTCTTCATTTCAGTAGCTCTCATCCAACATACCAAAAAAGATCAGTTGTAAAAGGACAACTGGTCAGGGCAGCTCGGATGGTTTCAAGGGAGGATGACGTTGGGTCTGAATGTAGTAAATTACAATCCATGTTTTTAAATCGGGGGTACCCTTTGTCATTTTTACACCCCTTAATTCAGGAGGTAAGAATCAAAAGGACATCAGGTTTTTATAAGCCTATTTTGACAATAAGAACATCTTCTATCGATAGAGGGGATGTAAATGAAAATATAGACCAGGTGTCACATAGGACAGTAGACAAAGACTTGAACTTAGCATTAATCACACTATTTAATATTGACAGTAATAGTATCAGAAATGTATTGTTTAAAAACTGAGAATTTATTGTTAGTGACCCCACGATTAAAGAGATCGTCAGTGACACACCGAACATAATTTTTAAAAGAGGAAGGAACTTAAAGAACATTTTGGAGCAAAAGAACATTGAATTTGTTCATGAGAGGGATAAAGGTATGTATAAATGTTGTATGTGCAGATATTGCACACACGTTAACAGGATCTATATTTGTAGTTAGAGAATATTAATATATAACTACTAAAATATTATATAACTACTAAAATATTTAACTGTCAATCAAAAGGTGTGATATATTTAGCCCTGTGTCAGAAGTGCCCTTTCTTTTACATTGGTAAGACTGACAGGAGCTAAGAGAGAAGGTGTATGAGCACCTTTATTACATTAGGAGTCAAAAATTGGAAAATGCTTTGGCCAGACATGTCAAAGATAATCCAGATCACTTGTTTAAATTTAGGGCCATTGAGAGTATTAGAAGTGATGGCAGAGGAGGTCCCGAATCATTGTTATTTGAAAAACTTGAGCTATATTGGCAATTACGTACAAGAGCCTGCTTGGTGCCTGGTTTGAATGAATTGTATTTGATTTCTTGTATTCTTAATTTGAAAAATTTAAAGAGGTAAATATAACAACATATGATGTATTTGGAATATTTCTTAAATAATATTTATTATTTTTTAGCATGTTTATATATTTTTAATTGTTAAGTTGTGCCTTGTTACTAAACTATTCAATTTATTTAGGTCTGGTTACCTATTGATTTTTTTAGGAATGTTCAGACATTTTTTTAGATATTTATTATGCATATTTTGCACAGGTTCATAAGTAATAATGACATGGTTCATAGTAAACACATTATAAACATATACATATATATTTTTTCAGTCATGAATATATGATGAACTTCAATATTCAGTTTTAATCAATATATAATTTTAGCATGCCTTATATGTTAGGCTGTACACTTAATTAAAAATTGTTTAGGTCGGATTATTATTTGTTGTTTTTTTAGATATTTATTATGCATATTTTGCACAGCTTCGTAGGTAGAAAAGATATGATCCAGCCATTCAGAAAAAAGACACAATGACACAAATGGCCATATGCAATTACAAAGCTTTAATGTCACAAGACCCAGGCGTCTTAGAAAAAAAAGCAGGCATTTTGCACAAAAGACAAATGGATCAAATGCAAAATAGACCACACACTCATTCCACTTTGCTTCTTCCATGATTTACCTCATTACTGCCACAAACATGAGGGCAGAGGCATTGCACAAACATCAGCTCAACAACTATTGGGACTGGATTATTCAACCCTGCAGGACAAGGTCAAGGTTTTTATTCCAGACTATTCAATCCAAGACCAAGATTAGGAGGCACATTCATGACCTACCTATTTTCTTGGCTTCCAACAGGTTGCTGGGCAAGGTACACCCATTACAAGATGCTCACATCACAGCAACTGTTTTTGCCTACCCCAGACTTCTTGGCTAACAATTATCAGATTTCTTGGGAATGCATATTCATATCCAGACAACTGCACAGAAGGAATACCGAAGGCATCAGCCACCAGTTCTCACGATTCTCTGCGCCTCAATAATTTACCCTCTGGGCACTCACGATGATACTGGCAATAGTAATAAAGAACTGCAGAACTTCTTGGATAGCACAGTATACAAATGAACTTCTGACCTACCTCAGCCACAGACAGTAAGCACAAAACTCTCAAACAGATACTAAATGCAATAAAGTTATTGAAACTTCTGGGCAGCAAAGTCAACAAAGACCTCAAGCCTATGCCTCTAAAGCAATAATTTTCCTTTGTGCCGAGCGGTGCAAACTTGGGTGTCATAAGCCAAACAGAGAAGCAACATTCAACTACAGTTTCTGAACAGAAAAATTACTTCATTCACCAGGAGCTGACTGCATTGCAGGAAATAGCCACAGTGTTCAAAGCATCATACATCTTGCTGACTGCATGGCCATATGCAAAATTGAATCATCACACTTGCTTATGGTCCTATTCCTACAGCTCACAATTGGAAACCCTCAAGCATATCACCAAAGACACAAAGGTCTTTTTCAAATGGCCTCAAGCAATCCAAAGAAACATAGTGCTCCCCTTCTATATGCCCTTCAAATACCTGTCACAGCAGGCATTCCAAGGAAAAGAAAAGGCGCGAAAACAACAGTGCATTACATCAAAAATGGTCCCAAAAAGAAATGCTGTATGGCTGATAAGACCTAAAATACCAGGCCCATCGCTGCTGTGGCCTTCAAGGCACTACACAGTCATGTATTGATAAGGACCAGGAACAGGACAGTGATGTCACCCCTGTACAGACTAGGAATGATGTTTCGCTACCACGGCTCAGGGATTGCATGTTCCTTTGGCAAGCACATTCCTGCCAGGGAAAGAAAAGAGGAGCACAAGACAACCCTAAGAAGAAAAACAAGCCATCCCACAACTCAAGGAGTTGCATCCTCAAGTTTTTGCGAGATGGAGTCAGGCATGGGGAAGCCAGACATGATTCTCTTTTTGGAAGGCCAGACTTCCACTCTTTGAAAATTTGCCCAAGGACCAATCATCCAATTTTGCTCAAACAGGCTCTTCCCACATTCTTGGATTGCTTAACATTTTTCTTTTTTCCACCTTATCCTCACTTATGCTTCTGGCTATTCCAACCATGCCCAAATGCCTATTATTAATTCCCATTGTTCCGCGGTAAAGAGACAACACATGCCTCGGGACTGGAGGGAGCAACTGGTTTCACTGGCTGGCCTGGCCACTCTTCCCCCAGCCCTGATCCCTCCCCACAACTTCAGCTGTTGAAGATCAGCAAGGCCACCTCTCTCTACCAGGGGCTGAAAATTTCCAATCAGGCAGCATGGAGAGGTGGCCCTCAGGATGTCAGAGCCTCTTGATCCAGGAGGTGCGAAAGCCTCATCGCCAGGCTGGAATTCTACTAGAAAAGCCTACTCTAAAAAAGTGAGCCTCCATGTGGGTGGAAATTTTTCCAAATATTAATCCTACCTAACTAAGATTACCCTAAATATTATTTCCTTGCAATACAACGTAAACTCATGACTTTAAGATTCCTGCATCAAACAAGCCTGATCAACCATTTTTCTGTGTCCTGATCTTAGACAGTTCTCTCATCCTCCTTTATTACAAAACCCCAAAGAAGGCTAAGAATACAAAGGACCTCAGGAAGCCCATTTTACCAAACTGGCTGCTCCTTCAACTGCCAAAGTTTGACAACAGAACCCATTTGAGCCAGCCTTCAACAGAACTCATCTATGCTTCATGTAGAGCCCAATATTTCCCTTACAAGCCCTTCATCAAGTACAAGTTTCTTCAACTACGCATCCTCGTGGCTTTCCTACCATCCATCAACCTTCTCTTTGGATAGAGAGTTTCCAGTGAGAACCAACCCTTCCTTTAGTCCACCTACTTTTATCCCAAGGTGGAAAGTCTTACTAAAGACTAAAGACATTCTTCTACATTCACAGACAACCGGAAAGACTTGACCATTCCTTGGACACATCAGAAGGAAGTTATTATTCCAACCGACACAAAGCCTCAAAGAAAATCAGTATTTCTCTATTTCCTCTATACTAATCATAAGCCACTGCAGACGTGCTCAATCAAATCATTTCCCCTAAAATGGTGGCCACAGCATTTCATGCCTCATTTCTCAAGGGCCACAGGCCTCAGGGCACCTCCAGGGCTTCTCACAAAGTTCCACAGGGGGAAGCAGCCACTTGGAGTTCTGTGCACTACCAGGTTTTTCTAAATCCACTTGCAGTCTCCATTCAACACTGCTTCTAGAAGCATCCTCACCTGCTTGCCCACAGCTGTCTTAGAGCCTAGCCCCTTTTAGCTTTCTTGAGTTTTATCACCCCCCTTCTAGTTGGCTGAGTGCCTGCCACCTTTATAGTACCAGGTTGTATACCCAATAATACAGATTAGTTGTAATGTAGATAATAAAGATGTTACAGTCTGTACCTACAATATTTCCTCCCCCTCCTCTCTCCTCACTCCTATCCCCTCCCCTACATCCCCTCCTACATGAACCTTGAGTTGGTTCTCATATTGTGTGATTGGGGTATTTAACTAACTTTTTTTTGCTATTTTATTACATTTATGATATTATTACATTGCATTGTTTTGGGGGCACCTGACATCTGGGGCAAGAAAAACTGACAGAAATGGCAAGAAAAACTGAAGTTGGTGGTGTGGCTGCTGGCACACTTACCACAGCGGGAAGCGGCGACATCGGCCGAGGACCTAGACTCGGGAATTGAACGACCCCGCCCGCCCGACCGAGGACCAGTACTGCATCTCTTATGACTGCATTGCAGGCTGCAACATCTACAATATTGTAGCATCCAATGTACCCTACTACAAAACTTGTCTTTATCCTTGTCCATTATAAGATATGGATGGAATATGGAGAAAATTTAACCCAGCCTGTACTACTAATGGATGCAGGCAGCTCCTAAAGGCTTTATACCATACATGAGTCCCCTAAAATTATTTATGGTATTAGCCCAGTTATTCTCACTCGGGATAATATATAATTACCAACCATGGGGTGGGTAAGGTCCATTTAATTCCAAATGGGATAAGTTAATTCAAGCACCAAAAGGGAAATTGGCTCAGTTCAAAATGTCCCTCAAAGGTAGCTAGCATAGTACTTGCCTATGAACACTCCTACCCTGATCCTCCTCAAAAAAAAAAAAAAATCTGAAAATTAGTAAACATATTAGCTTAGAAGTTCTTTATAAAGATGAAAAATGGCAGTTAGAGGGAAGCGATGAAAATGAAATGGCAAGGCTGCTAATAACTTGAGATGGCATTTACCACTAGTGCCTGTAATTTATGTAGCACTGATAACCCAGAAATAACATTGTCTAATGCTTTGGAAACCACAGATGCACAGTTCACAGAGAATAATGACTGGAATGGGTTTACAGTCAACTGGAGAAAGTTGGAGACTACTGTCAAAAAGGAGTGGCTTTGTATTAAAGAGATTGGATCAGAACAAGAAAAGTTGTTGTTGTCTTTCGTCTTTTCCCGGTTAGGGGTTGCCACAGCGGAAATCTGGTCCGCTAATGATTAGCAATAGATTTTGACGAACGCCGAGGTGCCATTTTGACGTTCAACCTTCAATGAAGGCACGCTCATTTACCCATGTCTTTGGAATGCCCACCTAACCACGGGGAGGACATGCAGACTCCACACAGAAGGCACTCCCCGCACTCCAGCCGAGAATCGAACGGGAGAACCTCTTGCTGTGAGGCAACAACGCTACCACTACACCACCGCGGATGTGGACCAGAACAAGAAAAGTAACAGGTAAAATTATGAGAAGGAGGCACCATGCAATGTCTGAGAAGCAGGGAAAAAGCATATTTTGCACAAAGATTGTTTACAACTCCCCCCCCCCCCTTACACACACACACCATTTCCCAAGGGAAGGAAAACAAGTGTATTTGCAGAATGAATACTCAGAATTGCAGGTGGAATGAGAGCAGTCATGTATGGGTGAGCTGGTTATGTCAGACATTACCTACCATACCAGAAGTACAGCAGGCACATACTGGAACAGTGTCTTACTCATTGAACTCATAGAGGAGATCTCCGGTAGCTTGTGTTAAGACCCTTCTGGGAATGGAAAGTTTGATACATGGTACTATCAGGTAGGGCTGGAGAAAGGTTCATGGACACTTAAGTCAGCTAGCACCTCGAAAGATGTAACTAGGAGACTGTATCTAGCCCCAAAGTCAAATGTTGCTACTGTAAGAGGACTTATTTAGCTGTACTGATTGTAGCAGAAAAACATTAGGTAGCAGAAGATGAAGAAAAAAGGAACAACTCCAGGGAAGATCATAACTACTACCATCATGCTTACTGCAAATCCCTGTGTAAACAAATCAGTAAAATTAAATTATGGAAGAAAAATCAGTGATATTCAAACTAGGGATTGTGAAGGTTAAAGGGAAGCAAATAAAATCATTAGGAAATAGATAAGAAAGGGAGTAAGAAATGAGGACAAAATCTGAACTGCCATCACAGATGCAACACGTGCAGTGAATGCAGCTCAGCAACATTAAATGATGGAATAAAAGGCACTGTGATTGTCAAAAGACTGAGCAGTGAAGATTAAAGCAATAGTAAAGAAATGTACAGAGGAATGAGGACCTGCGCAATGCAGTCAGTGCAGCAAGTGTCATAATTTTAAATGCAAAGTTGAATTAATTCACTGTCTGTTTAACCTCTGGAAGTCTTAGACCTTCCCTCTCTTTTTTTCTTCAGTAAGCACTGCAGTGTTTTATCTTACTTTTAAGAGCCCTCTGCAGTTGTCGACACTTGGGAAACTCTTGATGTACTCTTTCATTGGCTTATTTGGTATTTTGCTCTTGAACCTCTAACGTCTTATAAGCCTACAGTAGTCATGGGAGCTTCAGAACGTTTGCATGTGTTGCGTGCTTGTTTAGTTAGGGGTTATTATGCCATTTGTTATGCCCAGACAGCCATAAACAGTAGGAGAGAGATACCTTTTACACTTTTTGGGATGAGACTTGTTAGTCTTTTTGGCTTTTCCATGTTAGGGGACGCCACAGAGGAACTCTGGTCTGCTAATGATTGGCAGTAGATTTTTATGGTGCCGAGTTGCCAGCCCGACGCCCAACCTTCAGCAAACACACTCCCATTCACGCATGTCTTTCGGAGGCCACACGACTGTGGGGAGGACATGCAGACTCCACACAGAAGGCACTCCAGCTGAGAATTGAACAGAAGAACCTCTTGCTGTGAGGCAACAACGCTACCGCTGTACCACCGCGGCTTCTTTGGGATGAGACCTGATGGTGGCATATTCTGTCTCTTGTGCCACACTAGAAGACATGGTTATTCTGCTTCTTTTTACAGAGCAGTCAGTCATCTGAATCACATCTAGGCCTGGTACTTTTTGCCTAATCCAAGGTGACAGTAGTTCACTGAATGTGCCACCTTTGCCATACTCCCACTTTTAAGGTAAAGTTTTGCAGTCTCTTTACTGTTTAGACAGCAATGCCCATGTAGGTTTGGGAAAGTTCTTTCCAACCTCAAGCATTATATGCTGATGGTAGAACCAGGCCAGACACAGGCCTGTCAACACCAACACTGCATCTAGCATATGCTACTGATTTACTTACTAGATTCTTATCACTTGCCGTTGAGTGTTGGACCAGCACTCCTGCTTTGCCTTCTGCATATGAGTGAGAGAGGCCTACACTGTGATATAACCACTGGAAGGCCTCTCCTTCCCTTTTTGTTTCCTGAGTCCTCACTTGTGGTGGAGGCAAAGGGAATAAGGGTGCTGTTTTTGACACAGACGAGGACAAATATACCTTGTTCTTGAATAGTTCCTTCCTTTGGATGTTGTCTTCTTTGATGAGACCTTATAGTTAATGAGATCCACAAGTGATTGGCCAGTCCTGCTTTTCTTTCAGCAAAGAAGAGACTTAATGTCCACCTAGTTAATAAGAAGGAACCTTATTTAATTCCTGCTCTAAACGTAGTTGTGAAGAATGCTACTTTGGCAGACCTAAAACACCCTTATTTTGGACCTTAGAAGGGTGGCAGCCTTTATAGTTCCCCCCCTCCCCCCATAGAATGGTACAGCCTTATTTCTGAATTATCTCCTGAGCCTAACATATTACCAAGAGACCTCAGTATCTGTCTGCTGTCCAAAAAGACATACAACATAAACTTTGAACAGGTTTTACAAAGAGTTTACTCTTTTGCCGCTTTGGACTTATCAGTGAGCAAGCTGGCTACCCATTGGGTGACATATGGGTTTATACCTAATTTTGTAAGTTATATACAATGCCCTAAATTTCACCAGTTGTAGTAACAGTTAAAAAAAAACTAGTAAGAAATTCAGATAAAGGTTCATTCAGTGAGCATGATACAGAATCGGAATTGCCTAGACATGGTGTTGCCTGGCTTTGTCTAATGGTGGCTGCCAAGAAAGCAATTACTAGAAAATGGAAATTCAGAATCTAAACCAACTATAGTAGTGAATCCAGTAACACAGATAAAACAACTGGAACTGAGATATTTAGAAAAGGGTAGGAGCAAACTACATAGAAAAAATAGGAATTGTGGGAACAATACATACAGGGTAGGAATGAGGTTTATAAGAAGGCAGGATTTAAATGAACAATGTAATGTTTGATTGAAAATGATTGGGTAGATTATAACTGTTGTATAATGTTTGCAACTGGGAGTGTGTCAGTATGGTTTGTTTTCATGTATATAAATGTATGTTTGCTTATGTCATAAGTGATGGTTTAATAAAGATGTCTCTGATTTAAAAAAAAAAGGGGGCAGAAATTGAATAATTTATGTACTGTTGTTTAGGTTATATGATATATATAGCAATATATGTGAAGTATTGTTTGTCTTTTCGGCTTTTTCCTGGTTAGGGGTCGCCACAGCGGAACTCCGGTACGCTAATGATTGGCAAGTCGATTTTTATGGTGCCGAGTTGCCAGCCCGACGGCCAACCTTCAGCAAAGGCACGCCCATTCACCCATGTCTTTCGGAGGCCACTCGACCACGGGGAGGACATACAGACTCCACACAGAAGGCACACCAGCCGAGAATCGATCAGGAGAACCTCTTGCTGTGAGGCAACAACGCTACCGCTGTACCACCGCGTGATAATTCAGTAACAGTGTTTAAAAAAAATTCATTCAGTGAGCCATGTCCTGATACCCTGGGCATACCTAGGAGACTGTAGGGATCTTTGGGAATCTTGGGCAAGATTTTAAAATAGTGTGGTATAGAATTAGTACTATAAGTTCCCTGGCTGTCTTTTTAGAAATTATTCTTTCACATTCGATTAAAAAAAAACAATCAATCTCACATTTAAAATTAGATGTGGGATCTAGAATCTTATTTTGATAAAAACATCCATCATTCAACTAAACTGCCTGTATACTTCATGAATATACTTAGAAGTGTCTCAAACAATAATCACTATGTCTTTGTCAGCATTATTTATCATTATAACTTTAACAAGATTGTTCAACGACTGCCTACCAACCACTGATAGATTATCAGTTCTGCTAACATTTAAGTCATGTATAGTAAAGTGCAATCTTTTAAAATTGCTGCTTGAAACGTTGCTGACGTGTTTGAAGGGGGATTAATTTTGGAAGGTCAGTACCTGTAAAAAAAAAAAAAAAAAACTTCAGATTTAATTTATGACTAAAATCTCACTGATCCATACTGTTGAAATAAAATTTACAATTTTATTTAACTAAGATTTTTTTTTCCTGGATCTCTGATGTTTCCTGCCACCCCTAGAAGATCTCTTAAAGGGGCAGAAGTATTTAAATGATCACATTTAGGAGTTAGTGAACTAAAACCAAAGTCCATGTCTGTATGACTCACTGAAGTAACGCCATCTGTTAAGTTGCTAGATGTCTCAGAGGTTTTCTACATGTAGCAGATGTTTTATATTTAACATTCTTTTGTTTGCCTATTTCTGTTTTTGTTCTTATTGGCCACTTCAGTCTGTTTTGAGTATCGATCTGCTTGTTTATTGTCACCAAGAAAATTGCCACCTTGACTTCTATTTTTCCACATCACATTTATATTTCTTTAATCTTTGGTCAGCTAGTTTCTTTTCCAAACCTGATAACTTTTTGGATATTGCCTGATGGCTTAATTGTGTAACTATTGTCTACTGTTTCAAATTTTGGTGGTTATAAAAGTCACTCAGAGCCTACCCAAACATCAGTGAAGCAGCTTGTTGAATTTTACACCACTGGGTTGTAAAATGGTCGCCACGTTCAGCCACAATAGGTTTGATAACCCTGAAGTCACTGCTGTATCAAACTACAAAGTTTCTTGGAATCAACCCACAATTCTCTAAAGTCATTGTCTATAGAATAAGAAAACATGTTCATGGTACCTCCATTCACTGTATAGTTGGTGAAACCTTGCTTGAATTTCCTACTACTTTTTCATCTGCTGTTATAACTGGTGAAATCTAGGCTACAGAATACTACATTTTTTTTACAACTTATGCTTGAAGTCCAGTTAGAGGAAGCATGGCATTTGTGCATGTTGGAAGTCAAATCTTTACATATAAATTTTACCTCATTGGACAGGCTTTACAGTCATTGCAATATTGGTTGGATAAGATTCAAATATATCACCTGGGCTTTAACACATCTTTGATTTGTTTGGCTGAGTTGGTTCTGACAACAAATGGCTTTTATTTTAATGATGAATGCTACTGGCAATATGTCCTTCTATTCCGAAGATGCAGTATTCATAACATGAGGGATTACCTTTCTAGTCGGCCTGAATGTCTGGCCAGTATACCAAAGACTTTTACTACTGCAGGGTATATGTGACATTGCACACAGAATAGCAGCCGACATAGGCCATAAAAGTGATGCCTGCAAGTACCATCCTCACAGCTTCTCTACCGCCAGTCTGAATGCCATCTTCTACCGTTTGTCAGATTGCCGAGTGTTTGCTGTTTCAGATAAGTTCCCAGCTGAGGAATTTTTTTGTATTTTCTTGCTACTGCATGTTTTTTCGAGGTTAATGTCATCCAAGAAAGAAGAGCCATTTTTTGAAGACAGATTTCACACAAAGATAACTATGATCAGTGTCTTTTCTGTCTGGGGTCCACTCACAACTATAAGGCTTGCTTGATTTGTCTGGTGTTTGTCCCTAAAATGCTCCACAGTTGTCTTTCTGCCCTTAACATCTACCTCGAGAATCAGAGACTCAAGTGACTAGTGCACAATAGAGGGTACGGCAGGTCTGTCTGGTGAGCTTATGAAGAAAAAGGTTTAAAAAAAAGATTAGGCCTGAATCTTCGGCTGTGCCTGTGAACCCAGATGTCCCTCTCAAGGCAGTGAACGCCCAAAGGTCTGTTCGGTGCCTGGTTCTCTTCCTGCAGCAGGTACTGGTTTGGAAGCTGTTAAGGAGAGTTCCAGTAGCACATCTGCATAGGCCTTGCAGACGTCCATTCAGAACAGTAAGGGGGAACCACGGCCCTCTACTTTGGACGTTTCTCCAGGCTTAGCCATTCAAAACAGTCTGACGTCTGTGCAGGAATCCAGGCCTACATCGGTCCATCTATCCCAGCCTAGGGTTGATTCTCCCTTTAAAAAGAAACAAAAACATGTTTCTTCCTCTCAGGATCCTTCTCCAGACTGACAAGCCTTTTCCCAAGGAATTCTTAATGCTTTCCTAGCATTAAGACCTTTCTCTGCTGAAACTCCTACTCCAGTTTCTCCTCCTTCCTCTATACCTAGGAGTACTGCTGTGGAACAGGAGGCCTCTGAGGAAGAAGTTGTTTCATTCTCAGATGAGTCTTTAGCATACACAATACAAACTGACTCCGCCCTGGATTATGCTTCCCCTGAAGTAGATTCCAACTGTGGAGACTCTCCCAAGGAAGAAATATCCTTTGGAAGGACTATCTCAAGGATGAGAGACTTTTTTAAGTAGGAAAGCTCAAGTGTCTGAAGTGCAGAAAGAGGTATTATAACCTCTTAGAGATGGACTCCCCTTCTGCCATATGTCCTGTGCTTCCTGCTTTCCAGGATGCTTTTTTTTTTCAGTGTCAAAAAATCCAGACTCTCAACCACCAGGCCCAAAAAGGCTGGAAGGGTTCTACAGGGTTCCTGAAGACAGCAAATATATTTTCAAATCCCCCAGCAAATCCTGCTTTGATTTCAGTGTTTGCAGATAAACCTCCCAGACTGCTGCCTTCCACCACCCATCTCCCCTCAGATAAAGACAGCAAAATGATGGAGAGGATAGGTAAAAAAGTTTATACATCCTCTACTTTTAGCTTTCAGGACCATTAAGTATCAGACTCGTATGTCTAAATATGTTCTGGCCCTGCATTCTCAGGCTTCACGGCTGTTGACAGATCTCCCTGACTCTACAGCTAAAGCACACCTTTCCTCTGTCTTGACAGCCTCCTCCCATGTAACTAGACACTCCATTAAGTGTAGTTATGGTGCAGCTGATGTATCTGCCAGATTAGCTGCATCAGGATCTGTCCATAGAGATTCTCTTGGCTAAGATTGCAGCCCTTGCCTGATGATATCAAGGCAAAACTTATGGATGCTCCTCTTGATAATACTGCTGTTTTTGGGGTTAATGATGCTGACCTTTTCAAATCTTTACAAGAAAAAGGGAAAGAGTTACAGGAACTGAAGGGCATTTTTGTGTCCCTAGTCCCAAAGTATCATAGGAATTATCCTTCCAAACCTCATTTTGTGAGGAAGAAGGAATACACTTCTCCCCTCCCTCACAAGGAGGAGACACACAGGCAAAGTTCCTGCAGACCACAACCAGCTTCTGCTCAAAAGCAGACAGTCTGTGACTCCTTGTCCAATCTTTCCAACATCCCTCTTTCCCAGTGCCTCTCTTATTTTCTTCCTTCCTCAACAAGCATTCCCACAGACAAATGGTCCCTTTCCATTGTTCAGAATGGCTACTACATGGTATGGAAGTCCATTCCTCCTTTCGTGAGCATCCCTCAACCCTCTTGAGACCAGATCCTTCTTTATGCTCAGTTGTTAAAAGACTTGATCTTTCAGGGGACTATTCATGAAGTTCCCCCTCTGCAAAGAGGAAAAGGGTTCTATTCCAGGATGTTCCTTACCCCTAGGAAAGATGGTATACTGAGACCAGTCTTAGATCTGTCCCAACTCAGTCTGTTCCTTCAGGTGCCCACCTTCCCCATGCTCACTCACCAGACTCTGTGCCCTCTTTTGTTTCCTCAGGCCTTTGTGGTTTCTCTAGACATCAAGGACCCATATCTTCATATTCCCGTGCACCCTCTGTTCAGAAAATACTTACATTTTTCTGTTGCTTCCTCTCATTTTCAGTTTTGTGCTTTGCCCTTTGGACTCTCAATAGCTCCAAGAGTCTTCAAAAATGTTTGGCTCCTGTCATTGACTGATGCAGACTTCAAGGAATTCTGATTTACCCTTACCTGAACAACCTGCTAATTCAAGCAAATCATGCAGACATTCTACAACAGAACCTCCAAACCTCCATATCACTACTCCAAAGCCTGGGGTTCACCACAACTACAACAAGTCTTTTCTCAGCCTTTCTCAGGATCAGGTTTTCCTGGGCTGCAGAATAAGGACAGATCTTATGATGGCTTTCCTCCCTCTACAAAAAATGCAATCTCTTCTGTCCTACTTCCAATAGTTGCTTCCTCTGATTTCAGTGTCAGTCATAGAGTTTCTCCATATGCTAGTTTATGGCATCTGTAACTCCAGTGTAACCCTTAGCCAGACTTCATATGGGAAAATTTTAGTGATGTCTGAAAAATCTCTGGTGCCAGCATGCTCATCCTCTGCAGTTTCTTCTCCCTTGTTTGAAGAAAGAGATACACTGGTAGATTCAACAAATTTCACTGAATCCAGGCTTTCCTTTACATGCCCTGTGTAGGAACTATTTACAGATGCTTCAGACATGGGGTGAGATGCAACATTGAGGCACCTTTGGTCTCCCTCCATAAGGAAACAGCATGTCATCATCAAAGACACCCCCTAAAACTGTTCACGGACAACACCACATTCCTTTGGTATGTGAACAAGCAGGGGGGCACAAAGTCATACCTGCTCTGCATGCTGGCCCTTCAGGCCTGGGAGATTGCTTTTCAAGCAAAGGTCACATTACTAACTGTTTACATTCACTCAGCTCAGAATGTTCTGGCAGATGCACTCAGCATGTCCTTGACACAACCCCATGAATGGATGCTTCACAGGGATGTGTTTCTGGACATTCTCCACCAGTGGGGTACTCCTCAAGTAGATCTCTTTGTCTCCCCCCTCCCCGAACAGATAACTTTAAAAATTTTATGCCAGAATCCCAGATCCTCTGGTATGGAAGATAGATGCCCTATCATTTTCATGGAAGGGGGTGTTTCTTTATGCATTCCCCCTTCCCACTCGTTCAGAAAGTTCTGCTGAAAATACAGCAGGACAAATCAAAAATCTTGTTGGTGACACCCTTTTGGCCAAGACAGCATTGGTTCCCTCCTCTTCTCCAATTAGCAAAGGGTAATCATCACAAGTTAACTCACAGAGTGCATCTTCTCACACAAGACAAGGGATCTCTTCTTCATCCATACTTAACAACTCTGAGCCTGACACTGTGGGTGATATGCTTCTGATCCCTTTTCAACACATTTTCTCTGGGGATATGCTTCTAGCTCTGCAGGAGGCCAGGAAATCCAATACTAGGAGATCATATTTGTCCACATGGAAGAGGTTCTCCAGCTGGTGTTTGAAGAAACAGCTAAATCCATTTTCAGTGGACATTCCACCTAGTTTCTTCTTATTTGTGTGAGCTGCTTAAGGCCAGATTGGCTTACTCTTCTGCTGAACCCCACCTATTTGTCATTTCTGCATGTCTGCCTCTATCTCTTCATTTAGCTTCTAGGCTAGAGGTTAAACATTTTCTTAAAGGTGTCCTTCACATCAGACCTCCCAGGAAACCTGTTCTCCCTCCCTGGGATTCGAACTTTGTACTGGAAAAGCTTACTCAGGCCCTTTTTGAAACTGCAGTCTCCACTTCTTTGAAGTTTTGCACGTGGAAAACTGTTTTTTTCTAGTGGCCATCACCTGTGCTAGACGTGTTTCTGAACTTCAAGCCTTAATGGCTTGTCAACCTTTTCTGACCTTCCACAAGGATATGGTTTCTCTCTGTACTAACCCCTCCTTCATGCCTAAAGTGGTTAAGGACTTGTCCCTTAACTAATCTATTCATCTACCTGCTTTCTGTCGTACTCCTCAAAATTCTAGTGAAAGGGTGCTACATACCTTGGATGTGCATAGACAACTCAGATTTTATCTAGACAAGACCAAGTCCATTAGGAAATCAGAGCAACTGTTTGCTTCCTTTCATTCAAGGGCACTGGGAAAACCTGTTTCTAAACAAACTATTTTCACTTGGATTTCAAAGGCCATTTCCTTCTGCTGTGTATTCCATGGAAAGACGCACTCTTCCTTAGTAAAAGCTCATTCCACAAGGGCTGTAGCTTCCTCTGAGGCCTTCTTTAAAGGTGTGGACACTGTCTCTATTCTGGAAGCAGGTTCATGGTCTTCTGTCCATATCTTCACCAAACATTACAAGTTGGATACTATTTCTAGAGCCAGAGGAGGTTTTGCCAGAGCAATCATGCATGGGTTCTTGGAGATTTCCTCTGCTCCAACTTACCTTTCCCTTTCATGAGCTTTGGTACTCTCCCTCATGTTATGAATACTGGAACATGGGAGTAAAAGGACATAGAATAGTTGTGTAAAATCTTACCATAGCCATAGATCTTCATAGGTTGGTACTAGGCTATCGGCCCTAGGGCCTATACAAGCCCAGCCAAAACAATTCCCTGGCTATTTCTTCCCACAGTATTTACTTCCCTGGACCCCTGTCTAGCAGGGTGACTGACGTGAACCCCGGGGTGAATTTACTTCTTTTCCATGTTGCAGTATTGTATCCCACCCTCCTTCCCCTTTTGATTCATGCTTTTCATAGGATGATCTCTCTTTTACATCTTGTCCTTGTATCCTTGGACTGGTGTTCTGACTGGGGCATTCATTTCTAAGGATAGTACATGCAGATGTCACTTTTATGGCCTACATCTGCTGCTGTTCTATGTGTAATTTCACATGTATACTGGCCGGACATTTGGGTCCCCTAGGTGGGGAATCCCTCATGTTATGAATACTGCAACATGGAAGAGAAGGGCATGTATGTATTGCTGTGGGGACCCTGTTTGCCCCTATTTATGCTGATTTAGTTGTGGATATTTGCAGGAAATGCTTATGTATGATGACAGCCATAAACTTTATATCCGGACAATGACATATGGTGTCACAATCTAGATTATTATTGGCTTATTTGGAGGGAGATGTAGCAAAATTGCAGGAATTTGTTACATATTTAAATGAATACAAATGAGATATTCAGTTTACACTCGAATACAATCTAAATTCATTACCGTTTTTGAATGTGTTTGATTCTAAGGACAAAGATGGGAGCATCAGCACTACATTATATAGCAAACCTTTTCATAGGAATTCCTGTCTGTTACCTAATAACAACCATCCAAAACATGTTAATGATAATATACCCATTTCCCAATTTTACCGGATAAAGTGCATTTTCTCAAAGAAAAGTGAGTCTCAGCTATGTTCTGAACAAATGACAGTGAGATTATTGAATAGGGGTTATTTAAGCGATTTGGTGGCAAGAGCTAAACATACAGCAGATTTGAAAGAGAGGATGGAACTTTTTAAAGTCTGTAGAAAGACCACCCAAAGGTCAAATCTCCCTTTTTTAACAGTGTAAGGTTCAAATGTGGTAGATAAATAGTGCAGACTATAAAAGGTAGACATTGACATTGTTACACTGATCCCTCAAGAATGCAAGTTTGTATACAGAAAGGGCAAAAGTATCAGACTAGGTTAAGCTGGTTGTAGACCTTTGCTCTTTAGCAATCAAAGGACTTTTTTTGGTAATGTGTTGAGGGGATGTGCTCCATGTGGCTCATGCTCAGCATGCAGATATGTTAGGAAACATTGAGAATTTATTTCAGCTAAACTTCAAAGGTTTTTGACATTAGGTGATTAGTGAATAGTGAATGGTTAATATATTTAATTGCAATTGTTTGGAATTTTCTGTTGGAAAGACTTCATCATCAGTTTAAAACCAGAACTAATGAAAAATTGATAATAATATAAAATGTTATCAGATATCCAGTGCTTTATACAGACATCAGATCACGCATCCTACTCTTGTCTTTCATTCTGTGGGCATTGATAAAGTTTTGCCCATGACATCAAATACATTTGGTTTACAAAGATTGCTGTCTGATAGGGAAGAATTTTGGATGGTCAGTCTTGGAGCATTATTTAGCCTGGGACTGTGTGATCAGTAGTATGATTTTATGTTCATGCCAAATTTGATTTAATTAATATAATTTTTGATATTATTTATTGAAAGATTTGTTTGTATATATGTATGCTGATTCTTTAAATTGGATACATATTACCATTGTTTTTAAACTAATGTATCTCATTTAAATACTCTGATGTACATATTGAAGAAAGTGTGATTTCACACCCAAACCAGAATACGTGCTATACTTTCTAAATTTAATTCCTGTGAAAGTACACTGTGTCTTTTTTGCTGTTTATGCTAGATTTTTGAAGATGTTTGTCGTTAAAGTGAACATGAATATTTTGTTGGGTTGAATGGGAAGTGACTTCATTTTGTTCAAGTATATGGAGAGGGACATAGAGGTTGCAAGGATATGCGATTAGACTTTACTTATAGCAAGTTAGAGCTATGCAATAGCTGGTCCAAATGGGTGGAAGGTAGTATAGCCTTGCACTCCAGGGTGGTCTCTGCAGATTTAAACCTAGTTTTACTAACCTCACAGATGTCTGTTTTCTCCAGGTTGAGGAGAGCTTGCAGGGAGTGGACTTTCCTGTTTACACTCCTGACATTGAGCAGTAAAGCTTTTAGATTATTCTGAGTCAGTTTAGCTATGTCAGTAGGTTTATCATGTTGGCACTGCTTAAAAAGGCACTATGGGGATTGACAAGGTTTTAGCTAATATTTGGAAACATAGGGGGGACAGGTACAGACCATCCCTGACAAAGCAACATGTGATGTCTAACATATTCTCCTAGACAGACAACTATTGTATGTCTTTGGAGAGAACTTCCCTACTTGGAAAAGGTAGAATGCTGCTCCGTGCTAGACCCATACCAGCATGGGATGTGTAGTCTGAGAGCTCTGCCATGTCTGTCTTCATATAGTCTGTGAAAGTATGTTTCAAGCCATTTACATCCATGTGGACCGTGATGGATTCATACTGTACTTATGGTGTAGTGACTTGAGTGCATGTGTGATCTGTCAGATCCTGGATCATGACGGGCAGCTGACTATGACTCTTTCCGTGCTCAGCCTGGTGAGTATGACAGCTGTGTATCTCACAATAGAATCTCCTTTGACTGAAATGTTGGATTGTGTGGTGGTTTGCCATTTGGGCTTAGTGGTCAAGACACCTTTAGATGATGTTGTACGTATCTTGGTGTGTGTTGTCTTAACAAAGTATTTTAGAGATTGATGATGATACTTTCTTTGTATGACATGTGCCTTTGAGGCTTTGGAAGATTATGTTTTAGAGCCTCAGGAGCTATAGGTGTATGTGTCTGGTCCATATTATGTGTAGTAGGTATAGTGTGTGGGTGTGTTACTGATAACCTTTTGTGTGTGTCATTTGTGTTGGTGAGTGAGTGCCCTGCCTCCATTCACATTGTGTAACTGAATCTCTCACATCCTGCATCAGTTAACTTTAGAGTTTGGCGGTTGTTAGTAAGCATGAGACAAATGACAAGACCTCTTCTGGCAGACCAGGTTGTATCAGAGGGACTACTAGCACAGTGCCACTCTGCTAGGTTGTATCAGAGGAACTGCTAGCACAGTCCCACTCTGCTAGGTTGTATCAGAGGAACTGCTAGCACAGTCCCACTCTGCTAGGTTGTATCAGAGGAACTGCTAGCACAGTCCCACTCTGCTAGGTTGTATCAGAAGGACTGCTAGCACAGTCCCACTCTGCTAGGTTGTATCAGAAGGACTGCTAGCACAGTCCCACTCTGCTAGGTTGTATCAGAGGAACTGCTAGCACAGTCCCACTCTGCTAGGTTGTATCAGAGGAACTGCTAGCACAGTCCCACTCTGCTAGGTTGTATCAGAAGGACTGCTAGCACAGTCCCACTCTGCTAGGTTGTATCAGAGGAACTGCTAGCACAGTCCCACTCTGCTAGGTTGTATCAGAGGAACTGCTAGCACAGTCCCACTCTGCTAGGTTGTATCAGAGGAACTGCTAGCACAGTCCCACTCTGCTAGGTTGTATCAGAGGAACTGCTAGCACAGTCCCACTCTGCTAGGTTGTATCAGAAGGACTGCTAGCACAGTCCCACTCTGCTAGGTTGTATCAGAGGGACTACTAGGACAGTCTCACTCTGCTTTTGAAAAGGGCCATGCAATCGTGAACTAATAGCTGGGGGAGTGAAAATGAAGGCAGTAAATCTCAGGTTTGTGTATTGTAAAGAATCTACCCTTACATTTTTCATCAAACAGTTTCATTTTTCAGACATGTAGACAAAGCAATATAAGAAGAACAAAAGCCCATTCCTTTTTCTTGCCTATTCTGTGATCCACTGAATCCTTCTGGTGACTTATATTCACCTATATTCCCCTGAAGCCTTTCCAGGACCCAATGGATAATAGTATTTCCATGTCTGTATCATGTTTCACCATTTTCTTTTTTTCTCAGATGAAGTACATCACTACAGTCATTGCCTTTCTTTATGTTCCAGATATCCCATGATTCTTCATGTCCTTATGGTCTTCCTTTTCATGCTGTTAATCATCATGTCCATCTTCCTCAACAAGCTGTTGCCCTGCTGTTGGCCATTGATGTGGAGCTTCACCAGTACTCAGAACAGGAAAAAAAAATGACCTCTGGGTCACTAGAGTTGACTCCTCACACACAACTCATAATTTTGTGTGCTTTATTGATAAGTTTTTACTTGTGCCTGAAATAGTCATAGTTGCACTGGTGATCACTGACATATCATTCTCTTTTTGTGTATCCCCCAGCTGTCTGCTATTGTCAGTGATATTAGCTTCTGCCTAGTCCTAGGAATCTCACTAAGTGCATTACTTTATACTCATTTGCATTAAACCTCAGCTTGCACATCTCCTGCTCATAGCGCAACCCTTAAGCCTGACTCTGGAGACTAATCACTGTTTCACTATGGTGTTGTCATTTCAAAACAGATGTTGGTGTGAACAGCAAACAGAAGTTCATTCTTACCAGGCACTGGCTTTATTAGCCATTTATCTGCTGAACATTTCTGGCCCAAACAGCAAGTCTTGCAGCATGCTGCTTTTTATTTATTTATTTTTCTCATTCTAAGCCCTCCCCCTACATTGGTCTATGCACTCTGATATTTAACCTTTCTTTTAAACATGACATGATGTGTTTCGTCGGTTCCCTTGCCCGCCCCCCCATCTGCCTGCGTACAAGGATGACCTCTGCAGTCATGATAGATTCTTTAGTCACACATGACTTTTGAAATTCAGTGCATTTATCGTGTTTGTTGAGCTTTATGCACTAATGTCAGTGAATTAAGGCCTCATCCCTGTCAGAATCATGCAGTGTAACATTGTACTAAGTGCCAGGTCAGTATGGTGCCTTTCCACTTTGAGCCTAGTATCTCAGTTGTGTAGCAAAGTTTAATGACTGTGTTGCAAAGCTTCCTATTAAGGTGTTTGCATCTTTCACAATAATGCAATAGTCTATATTAGTGCTGTTTTTGTAATGCTAAACTGTGGTCACTGCCAGTTTTATATTACTTTAATGTTGATGGTATTGCTTAGTGGAGACTTTCCACATTTAGTTCCTTATCCACTGTAGTACATACTTTGTTTTATTTAAATTCTTCATTTTCCAAGAAATGCTGGTGTGTATGTGTGGGAGTTTTTAAGCATTAAGAAACTTTAATAAAACAAAAATCCACACATTTAATATTTCAGAATTGTTGAGATTATAACATTTCTCAGCGATATGATTTTTTTAAACTTTAAAAACGACATTCTAAAGTAAATTTTGGCATATTGTAGTTTGAGAAAATATTTGTCTGTCAGGATTTTTAATGTGCACACCATCATACAAAATATATGGCAAAATTTTTAACTAGCTGGGATATTGTCGGAGTATGTAGTTTTTTAGTTTGTGTACATGATTAAATGTAGATGGTAGAGCTGTGGGACAGTAGCACGCACATGCCTGAGCGTGTGCGCATGTTTTCCGATTGTGCATGTCCATAGGAAAAGCTACAGCTCTGTCAGTGTGGCAATGCAGTTGAGTGATGCTCCCTGAAAGTGCCTACTGAATATGTATAACTTGCACATACAGGAGGACTTTAGCATTTCATTGTTTTACAGCTGTGAACATAGCATTTTTCTTCTTCAACATTCTGTATTATGGTGTCATGTAAGTTAAGGAGTTGTGCTGCTGAGTTTTGGTTTTCAGAGGCATATAACCTGTTTATTTCTAAATCATGAATATGATAACTGATATTCATATCAGTAAAATATTTATACATCTCTTCTGATGAAAAAGTTTAAAACAGCTTCCTGAAGATTGGTTGCAGATCTTATATGAAAACACTTTGTCTTGTGATCCATTTATTTCTGTGCTTCACTTTGGCTCCTTTTAGGGTAGTGTTAGTTACAAGTAGGGCTTTACTTATTATTTGTTACAGGTAGCTGTCTTCACTACATATTAGACAGCAACTTAATATTTATACAATTTATATTGTTTTATACACTTTCATTAATCTGGGTTGATTGCTCTACATTTTGAACAAGAGCACAGATTATGTGACTGTCGTAATCTGATTTCCATCCTTGTAAACTGAATCCACATTTTATTGTTATTCACTATATTCAGTGATAACTTGTGCTGTCGTTGAGAAGGGAGCTGCTGTGTTTTGGCTAATCTGCAGTAAATTGCACCAGATTGTCTGCCACTTTTTCATGCCCATCTGCATCATCCATGATAGTGTGGTACACTACACAACATCTCTGCATTAAATTAATACAGTGTTCGGTTATTCTTGCTTACGTCGTGTTTTTATTTATTTTTTCTGTTGCTGTACATCAGTTTCTTAGGACATTAAGTTGTATATATATATATTTTTTTATTTTATTTTATTTATTTAACATTTGTTGACCGGGAAAGTCCGACTAGGTTCCACAGATCCTGTTTTCAGCGGAGGCCCGGGGAGAAATGCTCCAGAAGCATGTCTTTAAATATAGCCTGATTTGTTCTAAACACCATTTAGCCTGCTGCTTTCACGGTTATTCTGATGTTCCAAGCAAGCAATTATGCCCTCTAGGGTGTGAGTTATTCTATATTTAACACACGCACTGGGTGTTCTTAAGCCCAATAGTGCAGGAGGAGGGCCTCCATGCCCTTGGAAGGGCATTATTAACACAATAATACACACCCTGGAGGGCATTATTGTGCTTAGAGAATGTACTATTACATTATTTTATATTTATATCTTTTTTTTTTTTAAAGTACTAAGCTAATTAATTATCTTACTTGATGAAGGTAGAATGCTGCGCAATGCCAAGAGTGGCAAGTAATACAAATTATAGTGAATTAATAAAGTGTTCAGTTATTTTTGCATGCATTGTGTTTTTGTTGCATTTTTCTTCTATTACTGTACATCATTTTCTTAGGGCATGAATTTGTCTGTATATTTAGCCAAATTTGTTCTAAACACCATTTAAATATCCCTCAGCTTTGCTTGCTGCTTTCACAGTTATTCTACTATTCTAAGCAAGCAGTAATGCCCTCCAGGGTATGTGTTACTATATGAGTAAAACATGCTGAGGGTTGTTTGGGTGAAGGCCCTCTATACCCCTGGAAGAGAGTTACACTGTAACACACACCCTGGATGGCATTGTTGCACTTAGAGAATGGGTCTATAAAATATTTTTTATTTATTATTTTTATTTTTAATGCTACATATTTTTTATGTTTTTGATGTAAAATAGCTACACCACTTAATGTTTCAGACTTGCAGTATATGTAATTGCTGTTGGAGGAAGTATTTTGCATCCAAAATATAAGTTATATAAGCATTTAACATCTAAACGTGCACACATTCATAAATATAGCCAGACAGACATATTAACACTCATCAGTTACAACTATGTTATTGCATCTAAGGTTGTGTGCACTTTTAGTCCACATAACCTTAGATGTCATGTTAAAAAAATGAATAAATAAATAAAACATAAAATGCAAGGCATTGCTGCTCCCCTCCCCCACCTTTATTGCTTCTAGTTTTCCACAGTACTGTTCTACCAACTAATTTCTCAGTAAATCACTGAGAGTTAACGTCAGTCAGTAATGTCATACATAAAAAGTTTGATACGGCCATGCTAAGGGACTGCTTGTTACAGTCAGAGCTATCTTTTTCTCTCTTTCTCTGTCTACCACAAGAGGAGTGGTTTCTGGCCCAGAAATTGTAGTTGTTGGTTGTTTAGGCAGTTTTTCCATCTCTTTCAACTTTCTGGTTTAAAAGCCCACCTTTCCTGTAACTAGCCTAGTCCAGGTACAGATTTGCTGTATCCAGGACTGTTTGTAAGCTTCTGAGCCCCCCAAGCCTTTCTGTGTTGAAGGGAAGCCTTCCAGCTTATCAGTGGGAGTGGTAAGTACTAGGTAGCCTATCTACCACAAGAGGAGTTGTTTTTGGCCCAGAAATTGTAGTTTATTGACCATTTGGGGAGTTTTTCCATCTCTTTCAACGTTCTGGTTTAAAAGCCCACATTTGTGCTCGTTTCCCGCCTTTCCTGTAACTAGTCTAGTCCAGGTAGAGATTTGCTGTTTCCAGGACTGTTTATAAGCTTCTGAACCCCCCCCCCCAAGCCTTTCTGTGTTGGAGGGAAGCCTTCTAGATTATCAGTGGGAGTGGTAAGCACTAGGTAGCCTATCTACCACATGAGGAGTGTTTTCTGGCCAGAAATTGTAGCTTATTGGCCGTTTGGGCAGTTTTTTCCATCTCTTTCAACTTTCTGGTTTAAAAGTCCACATCTACGCTTGATTCCCACCTTTCCTGTAACTAATCTGGTCCAGATATAGATTTGCTGTATCCAGGACTGTTAGTAAGCTTCTGAGTGGTGCCAAAGTCTGCACTTCAGTTTTTCCCTTAGATCTGCTAGTTCTCTCCTCTCCTGCACTTTTACTAGCTTATTAGTTTAGCACTTTACCAGACAACTTGTAGCAGTTATTGTAGCACACAAAAGTGCTACCAGCACTAAACATTATACAAGGAAACAACTCCAGTATTTATTAATTCCCACCCCTCTAGGCATGTCTAAAGGTCAGTTTCTTCTGTTTTCTCCTATTAACCTGGTGAACTTGGACATCCTGCGGCAATGTAGCAACTGCCTCATGTACACTCCCAAGCCTCTCCTTTTACCTCCCATCACTCAGACTTGTGAGAGATGCACTTATATATCCAAACTGGAAGCCACGCACTCTCCGGCCAAGACCAGAATAGCTGATCAAGAGGAGAAGGTCAACACACCACATGGAACACACAGCCCTCCAGAACACACACCAGCACTGCCTTCACATAAAAACACAAACCACCCACCCACCTTCGTGTAGGCTTTCAGTAAAAATCTACCCAAACAGAAGAGACCTCCAAGGCAGAAACGCACCTGACCACCACAACACAACACTAATCATGAGACACATAACTCTGCTAAACAGTGTGTCACTCAACCAAAGCCCCTAAGGAGGAAACAGCATGCCCAACACACTAGTCATAGGTGACTCGATATTGAGGCACAGTGATGTCCCACTCACTAGGTTGAATAAGGAGAAAGTAACAGTCAGCTGCCTGTCAGGCGCCAGGATCCGCCACATAACGCACATACTCAGGTCCCTCAACAACATGTACAAATATGACTGTCATTGTACATGTGGGTGTGAATGACCTGAGATGTACCTCCCTGGACTACATGAAAAGAGACATGGAGGAGCTCTTGGATTATGTAGCCCAGGTGAGTATGACCCTAGCCCTGAGCAGCATCCTACCATCACCCAGAATGATACCACAGTGCAAGCAGAAAATGATTGACTGATTGATTTTAACAGTTGGCTAAGTTTCTGATGTCATTCTAAGGGAATCCAGTATCTGTCTGCCTGGGATAACATGATTGACAGACCTCGATGCTTTGCCAGAGATGGCTTGCATCTGTCACCCCTGGGCTTCTGGATACTGGCCAAGGCTCTTGGCACCCCTGTAGTGTCTTTTTTAGGCGGTGTTCTAAAGAACAAATTACCACCATAACAGCTACAAACAAATGCAGCCTGAGAGTCATGCTGTTCAACTTTAGAAGTCTAAATCTCAAAATGCACTTGCTCGAAGCACTCCTTAAAATGGAGAACATCGACATTTGTGCTGTAACAGAGACCTGGTTCAAGGCAGCTGAAAGCACCCCTGCACTACCAGGCTATAACTCATTCTACACCTTTTGGCCCCAGAACTTGGACCGAAGTTCCAAAGCCGGTGGTGTTTCCATATTCATAAAGAATGTGCACACCTTCAGACTGGTAGCCCAACATAACGCATCTGAGATACTTCAGGTGCAGCTAACATTGGGTAAGACAGCGATTTAGGTTGTAGCCTGCTATAGGTCCCCAACCATGTTCAAAGACTCACACTCCATGTTCCTAAGCACCTTGGAGAATATTAGGGTCCAACCTAACACTCTCATACTGGGCGACTTCAACTACCCCTCCATTAAGTGGGAAAACTACTCATGTACCAATACACTTGGCCAGTGCTTTCTGGAATTCATTAATTCCAATGCTCTGGACCAGCTCATTCTTACCCCCACTAGAGGTAGCAACATCCTTGACCTGGTCTTTACTAACATGGGCGACCGTTGCCATACACCAGTAGTCAACTCCTCCCTGGTTAGATCTGACCACAAACTAATCACCTTGGAAATCCCCCTACACACACACACACACACACAAAGGTAACCACCATGAAAAACTTCTCCAAAGCTAACTTTGGGCTCCTAAAAACAGAGGTGGCTAACTTCACGGCACCCATGCAAATGGAGAATAGTTGCATGACCATCGAATCGTACACAAATGCATGGATCTCGCCATACCCAATAGAACCAAGACGCTCTCCTCAAAAAAAAAAGGAAGCCAATCTAGTGGTCCCCTGCCATAAACAAACTCTACAACAGAAGGAAGAAACTGATGCGGACTAAGGCAAAGTCCCAAGACTGGAAAAACTCCCTTATCAGCCTCAACAAAAGGTTGAGATCCCTCAGCAAATCCAATTGCAGCAGATAGTAAAAACAACCACAAGGCCTTCTATAGTTATGTAAAGAATCTCCACGGCAATACCCAGATTTGCTCTAAGCTACTGCGCAATGGTATCTTCTGTAGAGAGCCAACAGATATTGCCAATATACTGGCTGACAGATTCAGTGCTAACTTTACCTCCCTCCCAGACCAATCACAATACCAGTAGATTGCCAGGCACCCAGTATTACTGCTGCACAGGTTAAAACAGCACTGTCCAAGGCCAAGAATACAGCTTCTACGGGACCTGACAATATCCCTGGCTGTGTTCTACATGAACTACAGAGAGAACTGGCACCTCATCTGTGTGCCCTGTTCAATCACAGCCTCACCTCAGGCATTGTCCTTACCGAATGGTGCACTGCTACAGTCATCCCTCTCCAGAAAGGAGGAGTGACTACAGACCCCGGGAATTATCGCCCAATTAGCCTGACCAGCCTGATATGCAAAGCTATGGAACGCATCATCATGGACCTAATAAACAAGGATTCAGGGAATCTCCAAACTCTGAATCCTACACAGTTTGGTTTTGTGAAGGGTAGGTCATGCCTGCTCAACTTGGTCGAATTCTTTGAGTCAGTCACCAGAGCTGTGGATAAAGGCAAGGTGGTTCATACAGCCTACCTTGATCTGGCCAAGGCCGTTGATATCATTTCCCCCTCAGGAATCATAGAAAAACTCACTAAGCTAGGCATCAAACCCTATATCACTAGGTGGGTTGCAGACTGGCTCACATATAGAACCCACATTGTGAAAGTAGCTGACTCCAAGTCAGACTGACGACCAGTCACAAGTGGAGTCCAACAGGATTCGATGCTGGGTCCTCTCCTGTTTGGTATCTACTTCTCTAAAGTCCAGGCCAATATGAAGGGACTATTATTAACTCCCCAAGTGATGGTGACATCCTACAGAAAGGCCTCATTGAGACCACCAACTGGTGTCAGAACCATGGCCTTAAGCTCAATGCCATAAAATGTGTCATCCCCCTTGGGAAAAACCCAGTTCCCTTGAATTACCACATTGATGGTAGTCCACTGAACACAGAAGGCGTTATAAGAGATCTTGGAACACAGGTTGACAGCAACCTCTCTTTTGATCACCACGTTGCCACTGTGCTCAGAAAGTCCTTCTATGTGGCGAATCTCATTACTAAGGGTTTTGCATCCAGGATGAAATAGGTCATTGTCTCCCTCTACTCTTCCCTTAGTAGGCCAGTCATTGAGTACAATGCCCCATTTGGCATGTACCTCACTAGACACCTGCAACAACTGGAGAGGCCGCAAAAGTACCTCACAAAGAGGATCCTAGGCCTTAAACACTTGTCCTATATGGACAGACTCAGAAAACTCCAACTATTCTCTGTCTCATATCACTTACTTAGAGGCGACCTCTGCTTGACTTACAAAGCCATGTCTGACCCAGCTCTGTTAGAAATTCTACATCTAAAGAAATCCCAATCCCTCTGTACTACACACTCCAGAGACCTCAAACTCATTACCACAATCAACAGAACATGCTGGAGGGACAGGTTCATAACACAGAGACTGCCCATGCTATGGAATAGACTTCCCATACATGTCAAGCCGAGCACCTCACTGGCCCTCTTCAAGAGGAATCTTTATGAGTGAATGGGAAATAGAAAATTCACAAACCAACTATAGCTGAATAATTATCCAACAAAAACCACAGTTGAGCAAAAAAACTTTATACAAAAACAAAGCTTTCAGGTTAAACACCCTTTCTCAATGTTACATATAGGTCCATTTTAAAACAATTTATATAGGAGCCCAATACAATCACATGACCTGCAGCCCAAAGTCATATGATCAAACATTTTAAACTCACACATATATAAATAATATTATTACAAATTACAAAAAACCTTTGCATACAAATAACAAATAATTAGAAATTACTTTAATTTTGTACGCTGTATTTTAGTTAATATAGGTTTTAAAGAAACAGCACTATTAAGACCTGGTGGAACATCAGCTGTTAGTCTAATAATCCATTCAAGCTCCCTTATTTCCAAGGGATCACTCCAGTGGCTCTACTCGACAGAGGCACTAGGAACTAAGGTCAGGCTAGGCTTGTAAATGCTCCAAGGCCCTTAGCCTAGTACACACCTATGAACCTATAAACAAGCACTCAAGTACACAGAATGAGACAAACGCACAAATTTCTTTTCTCTCTTTTTTTTTATTTACCTTTTCTGTTACTTTTAAGTTTGCTAAACAGCAAAGTGCTGTTTATCAAGCAAAAGAAAAATGTGGCTATTAGCTTTTTTATTGACTGAGTTTAATGACATCTTAATAGTCTGCCGTGAAGCAGCAGACTTGATTTTGAGCATTACCTGTACATTAACACCCTGCTGGCGAGCATCCATTCTCCAGTCAGGCTGGCAGTGCCCACCCATACTGGAAGTACTGTTTGCATATCACCGTGACTTGCTGC
Source organism: Protopterus annectens (assembly GCF_019279795.1). Taxonomy (NCBI): domain Eukaryota; kingdom Metazoa; phylum Chordata; order Ceratodontiformes; family Protopteridae; genus Protopterus; species Protopterus annectens. Next base: position 1,674,932,629 of record NC_056737.1, read on the forward strand.
TGCTTTCTTAGTTATTCTGATGTTCAAAACACCATTCAAATATCATCATGCTTTGTCTGCTGCTTTCATGGTTACTCTGTTGTAAGTTGTAAATGAATGCCTGCTGTACTGCTTGACTTGCATCCTGTCAGTATCTACATCAACTTATGCGCACTGCTGTAAGTATCTACATTTGATTATGCACACTCCTGTAAGTCTCTACATCTACTTATGTGCACTCCTGTAAGTATCTACATGTAATTATGTGCACTCCTGTAAGTATCTACATCTACTTATGTGCACTCCTGTAAATATCTACATCTAATGTGCACTCCTGTAAGTATCTACATGTAATTATGTGCACTCCTGTAAGTATCTACATCTAATTATGTGCACTCCTGTAAGTATCTACATCTACTTATGTGCACTCCTGTAAATATCTACATCTAATGTGCACTCCTGTAAGTATCTACATCTAATTATGTGCACTGCTGTATCTACATCCTTATGTGCACTCCTTTAAGTATCTACATCTATTTATGCACACTCCTGTAAATCTCTACATCTAATTATGCGCACTCCTGTATCTACATCTAATTATGCGAACTGCTGTAAGTATCTACATCTCCTTATGTGCACTCCTGTAAGTATCTGCATGTGATTATATGCACTCCTGTACGTATCTACATGTAATTATGCGCACTCCTGTTAAATATCTACATCTAATTATGTGCACTCCTGTAAGTATCTACATCTACTTATGTGCACTCCTGTAAATATCTACATCTGATTATGTGCACTCCTGTAAATATCTACATCTTATTATGCGCACTCCTGTAAGTATCTGCATCTAATTATGTGCACTCTTGTAAGTACCTATGTCTAATTATGCTCACTCCTGTAAGTGTATGTATCTAATTATGCACACTCCTGTAAGTCTCTACATCTAATTATGTGCACTCATGTAAGTATCTACATCTACTTATGTGCACTCCTGTAAGTACCTATGTCTAATTATGTGCACTCTTGTAAGTATCTGTATCTAATTATGCACACTCCTGTAAGTCTTTACATCTAGTTATGCACACTGCTGTAAGTTTCTACATCTAATTATGCACACTGCTGTAAGTATCTGCATCTACTTATGCACACTGTTGTGTGTACATCTAATTATGCACACTCCTGTAAGTATCTACATCTAATTATGCGCACTCCTGTAAGTATCTACAAATACTTATGTGCACTCCTGTAAGTATCTACATCTAATTATGCACACTCCTGTAAGTATGTACATCTACTTATGTGCACTCCTGTAAGTATCTACATCTAATTATGCACACTGCTGTAAGTATCTGCATCTACTTATGCACACTGTTGTGTGTACATCTAATTATGCACACCTGTATCATCTCTATTATATTAGCACTCCTGTAAAGTATCTACAAACTTATATGTGCACTCCTGTAAGTATCTCACATCTAATTATGCACACCTTGTAAGTATGTACACTCTATTATGCACTCCTGTGTATCTACACATCTAATTATGTACACTCCTGTAAGTCTCTACATCTAATTATGCACACTGCTGTAAGTATCTGCATTTACTTATGCACACTGCTGTAAGTATGTACATCTATTTATGTGCACTCCTGTAAGTATCTACATCTAATTATGCACACTGCTGTAAGTATCTCCATCTACTTATGCACGCTGCTGTAAGTGTGTACATCTATTTATGTGCACTCCTGTAAGTATCTACATCTAATTATGCTCAATCCTGTATCTACAAATAATTATGTGTGCTCCTGTAAGTATCTACATCTACTTATGCACACTGCTGTAAGTGTGTACATCTATTTGTGTGCATTCCTGTAAGTATCTACATCTATTTATGTGCACTCCTGTATCTACATCTAGCTATGTGCACTCCTGTAAGTATCTAGATCTAATTATACGCACTCCTGTAAGTATCTACATCTAATTAACCATTAGGCCACCCTCTCAACCCTGCTATCTGCAAGTTATACTTTTAGTCTAACTTTGCACAGACCAGCATTAATTCCACGTGCTTAATGTTCATAGGTGATTACAGGGATAAAGACCACAGGAGACATTTTTATGCCTAACCATTCTTTACAACTGTATCTTGCACGTTTTGGTACCCTAATGTTATGTTAAGGGGTATATGTTGGCTTTGGTATGGGTGGTCAAGTATTTACATGTATGGGTTTCAAAAAATGATCACTGGTTCTATATGAGGAGTAGCAAACACAGGCAAGGGCTACTGTCCCCAAGAAAAAAAAATGAAATGCAGGTAGTTTAGCTAGAAAAGAAGTCAAGTCGCTTCCCTCATCTGTAATTGTGCTGCTTTGATATCCAAGGGCCATGACATTGAGATCCCTGATTTGCAGGCTGCCTCTGCCTGTTAGAGACACAGGTGCCAGACCAGGGGTAAATGTTTGATTTCACATCCACTGGTCCAAGTCAGGCTTGAATTTGAGTTAGGAAAGAACTCTGCTTCACATGGACAGGAAGCCTGTAGTCCCTGAAACACCTGCCCGTCCCTCCAATATGTCCTGTTTATGTTGTAGACTAGGTTTACATCCCTAGATTAGGTAATTCTGATGCTATTTATTTTGTGGATGTGCAGCAGGATGATCGGAGTGAGATCAATGGCTACTTTGTAGGCTTTGTTTCTACTTTCCTGTCTGCTAAATCACTCTGTGTGGAGCTGTTTTCCATTACATTCTTATGGCCTTTTCTGTCTCTTTGCTTTTCCTTCTTTAATGTAGCTCTGTCATCTCCCATTTTTCTAGCATTTCCCTCACCCAACCATTTTTCTCATCCTTAACCTTCTCACTGTCGCAATTGTGCTGCTTGACTGTGAGAACATCTGCTATATGCATGATTTTCTCCGAGTTTACCTCACTGTGGTGCTACCTGTCTTCTCATTGTTTTGCACACTGCTCCAGCAAACTGCTCTCTTCTGCTTTAATGCCAAGGTAACTTTTCTGCTCAGTCTTCCTTTGTCTTTCCAGTGAAATGATTGCTTTTCATTGAGGCTGGAAGAGTGTGGCAGTTTAGCATAGAGATTTAAAGCTGTGAGCCAGTTTGATTTATTCTGGGATCCAGAATTTGATTATGTTAGTCACCACTTAAAAGTATTACTCTGAGAAAGTTACTTAATCCGAACATGTTTCCGTACAGCCTCTGAAACCAGATCCTTGAGACACAAAATCTTGAGACAAAAATAGTTAAAAAAAAAAAAAAAACTTACCCAACCAATCTGTATAACTGCAGTTCACGTCTTTCCTTCTAAAGGTGCCAACAAATGAGTTCACAGGCACACTTTCTTTCACTAAGGTTCTGCTCCTTAGCTCATCTTTTGTTTTTGACCATCATGCAACACTGGCAGAAAGACTCCTTATGTCACATCTATTTCTTCCCAAGTGAGGCATTGAGCCCAACTCATGTTTACTCTGTTCCCTTTTTATTTTTCTGGCCCCCACACACAGGATATCAAGATTTGGTGTATTAGTGCTGGGAGATTTGCAAACAAATTTGTCCTGTTGGCAACTGGATTCATATGTACAATATATTTGTCTTTGAATTATGAAGTATTTCTTATTTTGTAGTTCAAATAACTTTGTAAAGTACATACTTTGCTTTCCTGAATGACTAACCAAGACTCGCTCAGATTTGATGGTGTTCTTGTTTTATATCAACAACACTTATTGAATCATCATTTGTTACATAAGCAAACTTATATTTATACAAAAGTAATAAAACCATATTAATAAGTTTACATTTGCAAAGATTATACATATATATTATATATCCTATAATGCAGGCACCATTACATAAATTATTCAATTCCTGCCTTCTCTTAATCTTCATTCCTCTTTCAAAACATTTTTCTGCATGTATCGTTCGCACAATTTCCATTTTTTTTCTGTGTAATTCACCTCTACTCTTTTCTGAAGATCTCACCTCCTGCTTTTTTTCTCTTTTACAATATTCACTACTATAAGTATAGTTGGTTTAAATTTTGATATCCATTTTCCAGTAATTACTTTGTCATCAAAGGTAACTACAGGCAAACATGCTCAAGAAAAAAATGTACTGTCACAAGCACCTGAAAGATGACTTTTACAGTGATAACTAAAGCACTACGGTCTGTAAAATACTACATAATAAAGGAAATATTAGAGTGCACCTAGCTGACAAGGCCTTACTATGTCAGGGTAATTCTGATCCTGTATTCCAGCTCAAAAGACATATTTCCTTACATACACTCATTTGCTCACCCAGTATTCCTGACATCAACAACAGTTTTTGTCTTGTATGGATAGTAAATATAATAAAACAAAGTGGTGGTTGCAAACAGGAAAAGGTACTTAAACTAACTTTTATTTGCAAGCTTTCTTCCAAACAGGACTTCCTCAAACCTGGGGAAAAAGTTTAAAAACTGCTAGCCACAAGCAATACAGTAAACGTGAACCTTCAGCTACCAATCAACAAATGGTAGCAGGCATAGGCCAACTAGCAACTCTTACATTGTTGCATGCTGTTATTTAAGCTATTTTATTTACATTTTCATTTTCATGCGCAATCAGCATTATGAATGTTTCCTTCAAGTTTCTACCCTTTATAAATACTATCATATGTTTGTCACTCGTTGGACTGTTAACTCTGTGGTCCCATCGAAAAGCAGGCCCAAGTCTGTGTGAACAAAACTCCCCATACTTAAGGGCATTAAAGTAACTCACAGTGCATAAATGCAAGAAAAAAAATGCATTTTAGATATATTGAGTTTCTTGCAGATAATAACATAAGAAATTATCATAAGCATTTTCGGAGGGTGTAGACCCCCTGCCTCCCACATCCCTTAGTTCTGTATTCTCACATCAAGGTCATTTCACCTCAGAGGAGGTGTGATCATTAAAAACAGTAAGTAAAGATAGCAAATGGCCATTCTTTCGCTAGAATACTGCAGTCTTATTAATCTTTGTTCCTTCAGATGACCTAACTTGTAAAATTACATGATCAATTTTGGTCTTTCAGAAGTGACTCACCTTGTAAAGCTACATGACTTATGTACCTCATATATATTGTAAAAAAAAAACAGTATTCCTGAAACATGCATGTTTATATTGTATTCTGTTATTATATTTTGCTATAATATTTTTTAAGCTCATTTACATATTGTTAGCAATGTACTACTTAAACTAAGTTTACTGCTGGTACCTTAATCATGTTATTTTTGTTGTGGAGCTTTTCTGTCCGGGTCTCTGCTGACAACTTTTTTTTTCAGCCCAGTCGGACACTACCTGGTTAACAAATATAAATAAATAAATAAGTAAATAATACAAGAATTATAGATTTTTAAGCCCTCATACAATAGAAGATGATAAAAAACATCTAAGGTAACTACAAGCAAACATGCTCATGAAAAGGAAAAAAATGTATTATCACAAACACCTGAAAGATAACCTTTAAAATGACAACTGTAGCTCTAGTGACTGTGAAATACTGTATATAAAAAAAGGAATATTAGGGTGTTCATGGCTGTCAGTATGTGTAGTTTCTGTTGCCTGCTACACCCTTTAAATAAGACTCCACTGCATCTGCGCTGTCGTTTTAAATTTAAAGCTATTTATTTCGATGCATGAAGTCATGCACTGTACAAAAAATGTAAAATCAGAAACAGCAATTCAGTGTAATCCTTATAGCAATACATAAGATAAAAAAAAAAAAAAAAAGATCACCACTGTGGTAATTAAAAATGAATGAAAAAAGTAATCATTTAACTTCCAGAAGTGTCACCCTGCTTTAAAGTGCATCTTCATAAAAAGGGGTTGGCCAGTGGTGGTGGTGCTGCGGTAGCATTGTCGCCTCACAGTAAGACGCTGTCTGGTTCGATTCTCAGCTAGAGCGTCTTCTGCGTGGAGACATGCGTGAATGGACGTACCTTCGTTGAAGGTTGTGTGTCAGGGCTGGTAATTCGGCACGAAAAAATCAACTACCAATCATTAGCGGACCGGAGTTCCGCTGTGGCGACCCCTAACCGGGAAAAGCCGAAATACACAACAACTTTTAGGGACCTACTGAAAAAAGATAGCTTCACATTCCTGAAGCAGGGAAATATAGTGAAGTTGACAGAATAGGTGCTGTATGAGCAAAGAAATGGTGCATGATCATAGAATCACTGTCAGACCGTCACCAGCAGACCAGGTCTGTCCAATTGTAGGAAAACAAAAGGTCTTTAAAATGGAGAGGAACCTGCTACATAGAACTTGTGAAGTAAGAGTCAAGACTGAAAAAAAAAGCCTAGCCACCTTTAACAGCCACTGCATTCCACTCAGCACAGGGTTGGCATGATAAGCCTGAGGTATTCCAGCAGCTACTCCAAGTGTGCAGCATTGGCATCCGAGAACCATAAGTACAGAGCACTGCAGAGAAAAAAGCTGGTGTTTGGGGAGGACTGCAGTAAGTAAATTCGTCCTCAGATCAGGATATAGTATTAGCTGCTTAACCTAAAAGATGTACTTAATAACCAAGAAATGTGTAGGCAGGACTAATAAAAACTGCTGACACTGTGAATGATTTTAAGCGCTTTCATTCGATTTAATATCACGAACTTCATCAGAAATATGAAATATCTTTCTTGGTTATTGAGTAGTGGTATATCATGTTGGTTTGGTGGTTTTTGTTTCTCTAAAAGATATACTTAATATGAAAGTAAGTAGATTTTACAGAGTTGACACCTGCCCCTTCAGTGTCATTGTGTTATTCAAGAATGCTCTTAGACTTTGTACCAAAAAAGCAAATTGCACTGTATTTTTTCCTTAAATGATGGGGTAAATAAAAAGCCTGGGATGGCTGAACAGTAGCACACATTAACATTCTCTCTCTTTACTGTCTGTAGTAACATTTTGCTTTGAATCCAGGCACTCCTCAGGAATATTCAAGTCAGATGTGTGATTCTGAGAGAAGTAATGCTATGACATACCTCAGCTTAATATGACCTCTGTAAGTGCAAACATATATGCTTTAAATAGCAGAGGAGCCAGACTCAAACCCTGCAACACTCCCAAGTTAGCATGCATTCCCTTGAAGAATTTATGCTTGAAACTACCTGCTGAGTGAGTGCCCCCCATAAACTAAGAGGTGAACCAAGAGATGACTGTGGCAGAAAGTCTACAGCAGGTGCACAGGTAGTCAAAGAAGAGTGTGTGCTCCACAATATCATATGCTGTTGGGAGATTGAGGAGGAGCAGGGTGGAACATAACCAGTGATCCCTTGCCACTAGGTTATTAAAACGGTTGTCTTATTAGTATGTCTAGCCCTGATATGGAAGGATGAAGCTCATAAAGACTTGCAGAATAATAGATGGGGGTTTATAACTTTCTGTAAGCCAATTTCTAAGTAACCCCACCCATGAAGAAAGCTTAAAGTATGGGGGAAGGTGTATTGATGGATTCACTTTGAATCATTGAATGTTCAGAACATCGACGTTCTGATCATCGAGACCAGAACATCGATGTTCAGAACATCAAAGGTTCAGAATGAACCACACAACCACCAAAAAAATACCAAAACTATGTTATGCAGGGGGGCTTCACCACCTGGCACCCCCCCCATGTGGGGGGCTACACACCCCACTCCCCCCACTTTAATATTCCAACTCCGAGATTGCACTACAGTGGGGTAAGGGAAATCTCCCATTTACCTCTATATGCAGTAGCGCTAAACGGGAGATTTCCTGTACCCTACCTGCAATGCCAACACTCAGATGGCACCCACACACACACACACACACACACACACACACACACACACACACACACACAACATGCAGGGCACCTTACTGCCCTGAATACACACCCAAAATTCTGCACTTTCACTTACCTGGCACTTCCACTTTAAACCTTCGATGTTCTGGTCTTGATGATCAGAACGTCGATGTTCTGAACATTTGATGATTTAAAGTGGAAACGTATTGATATATAGCTCTAATGAAAGTTTCTTAAAAACTGGATGATAAAGGCCCCCTGTAATTGAATTTGGAAACACCTCATTTTGGAAATAAAATTGCATTATTCCCCTGTGTAGTATCCTTCCTAGTAAGATTGGTCCATAAAATAGTCTCTTTTGAAATAAATATAAGCCCAGATACCTCATCAAGCTCAAAAGCGCTAAAGAATTTTTACAAGACAAATTTCCTCCTGCTAAGTAATGGCATAAAAAATAAAATTCTTAGCTCCCCTGAACCCAGAAAACACAGACTCCTATGCAGAAGTGTACACCAATGCCCTGTATAGCCACTTAAGCAGTTGTGTAGAATCAGCTATACTGGACTGGATTAAAACCAGGTCTTGTCAGAAAACAAGCCACCCTGGTAGACCCCTGGTGTAAACAGGCTATAAAACAAAAGAAAGAAACCAGTGTCCAAAAATAAGCAGGAGCAGGTTCAGCAGAAGAAGAAATCCCTCACTAGTCTAAACAAACAAATCAGAGATCTAGTCAAGTCCTCCAAAGCAAACTACGAAACAAAAATAGCCACCCTAGCTAAGGAAACTCACAAAGCATTTTTTTTACTACATCTGAAATCTTAAGCGGAATACTCAGCTATGCGCAGAGCTGCTTAGGAAAGTCACCACCCATAGTCAACTAGAGGAAATAGCCAAACTGCTAACTGACAGATTTGGATCAAACTTCACACCCCTCTCCCCACCGGTTGTCCCGCAAAGTTTAACTACCACCTTTCCTCAGCATAGTATCTCGAGAGAGCAGGTCTTCTTTGAACTCTGTAAGGCTAAAAACATGGCCTCAATGGGCATAACAACATCCCAGGTTGTCTTTTAAGTAGCTTAAAACATTACCTAGCAGACCCACCTGGATCCTTATTTTGTGACAGCCTCTGGACAGACTGTTTCGGCAGAATGGAGCACAGTAACAGTCATCCCTCTGCACAAAGGAGGACCCTCAACTGACCCAGGGAATTATAGACCAATAGGCTGACTAGCCTTATCTGTAAGGCCATGGAAAGAATCATCATGGACCTTATCAACAAGGATATAGGTAAACTCTAAACTCTGGACCCAACCCAGTCCAGATTCGTTAAGGGGAAATCATGTCTACTAAACCCGGTTGACTTCTTCGAGAAGGTTGCCACGGCCATAGGTGAGGGAAAGACTGTTTATACCACCTACTTTGACCTGTCCAAGGCATTTGACACAATCCTCCACTCAGGTGCTGTGGAAAAACTCTCTGAACTAGACATAAACCCCTATGTCACCAGGTGCATAGCCAAATGATCGACAGGACACACTGTCAAATTGGGTGAATTCACCTCTAGGAAAAGGCAAGTCAGCAGTGGAGTACCACAAGGTTCTGTGTAGGCCCTCTACTGTTTGGAATTTATTTCTCAGAAGTCTAGGCAAAGTAGATAGCCTTTGGCTGACCAAGTTTGCAGATGACCGCATATTGGGGACAATCACTGAATCCCCGAATAATACTGACATACTGCATAAAGGATTAACACAAGCAAATGACTGGTGCCAAAGCCGTGCATTGAAACTAAGTCCAAAAAGTGCATAATTATTCCCTTTGTATACCACAACTAATTACAATATAGATAGCACCTCCCTAAGAGTAGACCCAGTGGTACGTGATCTGGGTACTCAGCTTGATAGTAATCTGAAATATGACCGCCATGTGTCCACAGTGGTGAGGAAGTCCTTCTGTGTGGCACATCTCATAAGCAAGGGTATGGCATCCAGATCAAAGGGTGTTGTAATTCCATTGTATTCGGCTCTCATCAGACCAGCAATTGTGTAGAATGTACCCTTTTGCTTATACCTTACCAGACATCTGCAACAGCTGGAGTGACCCCAGAGTTTTCTCACCAGGAAGATACACGGTATAAAAAACAAGTCCTACACAGAAAGATTTAAAGCCCTATCACTGTATTCTGTCTTCTACAGGGCAATAAGGGGCAGTCTGTGTCTGGCTTGCAGAGCAGTCTCTGATCTGGCCCTAATGGAAATGTTACACATTTGTAAATCAAACTGCACAAGGGTCACTTGTTCCAGGGATCTCATTACAGCCGAGTGACGTCTCCAGGTGTTTCTGCAGTTACCTCTTACTGTGCCTCTAGGCATCAAATATTGCCTGTTCATATTTGTATTAACAATTCCAAAACCATGCTAGATACAAGGTATCAGAATATTTTATCTTGAAGCATATATGATGGCAAACACAATTGTATTGATGAAAAGACATTCAAATATTCATCAGACAAAGCACAATCATCATGAAACATTATTAAACTCATTAACATGCTCACCATTTCTTATGGCTGATAGATGCTGTAACAGTCTCACTTTAAACATATTGTTGGTAAGTTGCTCTAGCTTTCAATTGTATATTTCTACCTGTAATGTTGTTTTATAAATACCCTATCAGGCATAATGTGCTCTCTGCAAAGGATATCCTTCAAATTTTGTTTTTCCTATATCCAAACACAGGACTAGAACCTACCACCTTCTTAACCTCACTGATTAGGATATTCCAATTTCTCTTTACTATGTCAGTGATGTCCTTAATATTGCTGCTATAAGTAAACATCATTTTAAAACCTACCTTGACTGCTTGTGTTTAACCATGGTTTGTAGTCTGATCCTCTTAACTTTACTACTCAAAATAGTCCTGTCTACCATCCCACCTTCATATCCCTATCTAATAGGAAACTTTTCAACCTATTGGTTTCCCCTTCAAAAGTGGATTCATCGGTACAAATCCTGGATATTCTGCTTACCTGTCCCACCAGGAAGGTGTAGCGTGGATGCATGCTGTCGTATGTTAACAGAGTATTTTTCCAGCACTCCTTCCTATGTAAACCTGTGGTAAATCCTGTGCTGGTTTGTGTGATCACGACATCAAGAAAGTCTAATCGGATGGGGAGACAACCTTGGTAAATCTAAAGGGGTAGTGGAATGGAGATATTCCATAAAACAGTCCATGGTTCATCCCTGCCCACAGGATAAATTGTACAGTCTAACATGTGGCCACTAGTAGGGATGATTGTAAATAAACTGATTTTCCCAATGAGGAGGTTGGCATAGGTATATCGCTACACCTGTGCTTGTGTTGTTCAGGACCCATATTTTAGACCAGGACCGGAACATAGGAGGAACAACAATGATTTAGAAACACACCAGTTGAATAATATCGTTTCCACAGCAGTTAGGCAGGCTGAGAAACCTGAGAGGGCTGTGCAACCAGGCTGTATAGTTGGATGCTTTTGCTGGAGTTTGGGGACTGTCTGTCTCAAATAGGCGTTGTTGAGCTTGCAGACTGAAGTGACTAATGCTTCTACCACTGGTGTGGACAATGAGAGGGAAGGTAGGGAAGCGGAGAAATTGTAGAACTACAAAAGGAACTTTGTGCAACAGAATTTTTGAACAATTTACTTGTTCCAGTCAGGAAGAAAGGAGCATGGAGAACAAGAAGAGGTTCCTGGACTGACTAATGTTCGTAACACTATTGTGTATAATATATCTAGTTATGTTTTGAATTCACATGAACTTTATGTACTCAACAAGGGACTGTCGTTTGTACCCAGCAAGGAGAGTGTTTACCATGAAGTGATAATGGATATTATGATGTTTTGTAGGACAGCAGCCCCATGTTTGGATCTAATAATACTGATAGGGTAATGTTGAGACAACCCAGTGTTTTTGTTCCTACCTTTACAGCTTCTATGAGTCTTTTCATTAATGCTTGTGAAAAAGATTTAATGGAATATTTTCAAAGTGGTTTGATGCATAGGTATTATAACTTGACTTCTATACAGAAACAAGCTTTATACGATTTGAGTAACAACAGTAGGGTCACCATTAAGATGGCAGATTAAAGGGGGGGCCACTGTTGTTATTTTCTACCATGATAAATTGAATTCTCTACTATCTGATAGAGAGACCTATATACCCATCAATCCACTTGATGTTAAACTTATTGTGGATAAAGTGCATTTATGTTTGAAACAACTTTTGCAGATAATTGATCCACCCATTAGACCCATTGTTTCAGGCAGGAAATGGGTGACTGAAAATATTTCAATATGGCTTGAAACTGTAGATGACACTGAGAATATTCTATCTGATACAGGGGCTTTTGAGAGCACTGGGAGAGGTACAGAGGGGAATCAATGATGATCCATACCTCATGGTGACCTTAGATGTGGCCAGCCTTTTTACTGTTATTAACAATGACTATGGCACTACAGCTATAGGAGAAGTCTTAAAGACAAGAGAGGTTGAGCATTCTAAGATAGATTTGATTGTAACCACGTTTAGTATTAGATCACAATGTTTTTCTGGGTCCTGAACAACTGTACCAACAAGCACAGGGTGTCTCTCTCATTAGGAGAATCAGTTTATTTACAATCATCCCTACTGGTGGCCCCATGTTAGACTGTACAAACGTTACATGGATCCTGTGGGCAGGGGATGAACCGTCCATGGACTGTTTTGTGGAATATCTCCATTCCACTACAGATTTACCAAGGTTGTCTCCCCCATCCGATTAGACTTTCTTGATGTCGTGATCACACAAACCAGCACAGGATTTACCACAGGTTTACATAGGAAGGAGTGCTGGAAAATGCATCCATGCTATACCTTCCCTGGTGTCATCAAGGGACAGGTAAGCAGAATATCCAGGATTTGTACTGATGAATCAGTTTTTGAAGGAGAAACCAATAGGTTGAAAAGTTTCCTATTAGATAGGGGATATGAAGGTGGGATCACAAGCAGTCAAGGTAGGTAAAACATCAAGGACATCTATAGTAAGGTTCTAGTCCTGTGTTTGGATATAGGAAAAACAAAAATTTGAAGGATATCCTTGCCTGATAGATTTATAAAACAATGCCCATATCTCAACAGGGACACATTACAGGTAGAAGTTTTATGTGGGCAGTGAGACTGTTACATAAATGGTGATGTGCATAATGCCCTATGTAGGTGAGTATGTTTTACTTTTAGGGCTGTAGTGAATGTCACACTGAACAAAGAGGGGGACATAAAACAACAGACAGAACTGATTGAGTCTAGGTGGATCATAGAACTTATGGCTCATAGATGGCATGATGTCATACCCATGAAGCCACTAACTTATGATTGGCTTAGGTTTGTTTTAAATAATGTTTCATGATGATTGTGCTTTGTCTGATGAAGGGTAACACCCTTCTACACTTGTGTCTTTGGATTTTATTTTTGTCTTTGGTTTTAATAAAGAATTTTTATACGACAGCAGTATCCATCCGGAAGGTTTTTTTCTTATTACAATTGTATTGATATATGACCTCTGTTGATGAGTATTTGTTAGAGCTGTAAGGTGATAACTTTATTTTTTAAAGGCTGAAGCCACACCCACTGGGAGTTAAAAATAAACACTCAAAAGAGCTCTACTGGAAGGGAATGAGTTAACCTAGCCTCTGGCATGAACAAATCATGTTGGAGAGATAGATGCATCCCTGAGACTACCCCTTCTCTGGAGCAAGCTTCCCATTTACGTGAAGCAAAGCCTTCCCCAACCCTCTAAAAATGCAGTCTAGCTCAATGGATGGAATAATTGTAAATTCACTAATGGGATGGCATTCATGTCCCTCATGGACAGAGGCAGTTGTTATTAGATACCATAGTATAGGCTCATATCTGTATGAACTTCGTTAACTTAGCTATTGATAACTGGGAAACTCAGGATAAATATGGCTAGGCTTGTAAGGGCTCTTGAGTTGTTAACCTAGTAATCTCCTGTGAATCCATGAAAGTCAGTCTACTGAGGACCTTTTAGAAAGCTGTTTAAGAAGGTTTGTATGGCCATTGTGTAGACTGCAGTAAGTTGAACAGAGAGATAAAAGCACATTACTCATCTTTCCATTTTGTTACAGCTAAAATCTCTTCAACAGAGTCCAGAAAAGCCACTGGGAGGAAGAGAAATCTAATTTTAATAATCTGATCAACAAAGGGTCATGCAGTCTCATAAACTCAAGATGTGCCATTGTCATATTGTCATATAGGCTGTCAAGACTGTCAGTGACTCCATAAAGCTTGGCTTCACAAGTGGTATAAATCTCACAGGTCAATATCATTGCCTTCTTTCTTGAGACCTCTGAAAGTTATACTTAATAATGGGCATTAAGACTTAATGTATTAAAAAAATACTCCTGCAGGTGTGCTCAAGCCTTTAATCAAACCCTCTGGATGTTAGAAAGGTCAGGGACAGGGTTGTATCACTGTTAGGAGAAACAGTAGAGACATAATGCATACCAAGAGGGACTGTTTGCACAGCTAGAGAGCGAAGTGAATGTTTGTAGAACTCAGTGCCTTGAAATTGTTTACCCAGCAGTACAGAGGGAGCTGGATGTGTAAAGGAATCAAGAGCACTAATTTGGGAGGTTTCATAAATCCCTGGAGTGAGAGAGCTTGGTATCAGGGGATCTAAATGGTGGGAGCACAAGGCAGTATTGCAGTGTATGCATTTATTTATTTAAACATTTAACTGGGGTAGAGCACAGATCATGAGGAAACATTTTCATTCTCTGCCCAGAAAAAAAATGCAGTTATAGTGCAAAGAAACGGATGTGAACAGAATTACAAGTACATTAATACTTACCTGGAATAGACAAATTCCATTTATAAAATTATCTCCAGCTGCTGCAGTGTGGCTCATGCCTTGCAGCCCATTCATTCTGTGGTGGTGGATAATATTGAGTGTCAGGGAGCGAGGCTTATACTTTTCTGTGGTCTGTCCTATCCTCACCCCTCTCCTCTCCCCCCTACCCAATACTAGCTTGTGCTTCTATGCTACCTACATTATTCTGCTGCAGGGCTTGGAAACCAGCCACCTGAAAAGAGCTGTGAAATTCTTAAACCATTAGGTGAATAGGACATCTTCCTATTTGGGCCCTTAACATCATTGAATACTGAGATCTTATATGGCTCCTGGTGGATGATATGGGGTGGGATTTGTTCAACCTCAGTCTGTCTTCTCTTCTTCAGTATGTGTTAGTCTCATATGAGGGTGTTATGAGCTATCATATATGTGCATCATCTTGGCTATGTAGGTCGCTGCTTTACAGATTGTACAGACTGAGCTCCTTACTGCAGGCAGTGTGTTTGCACTTCTACAGGTGTCACCAAAGCAGCAAGCCAAGCTGTCCCCCTCCTCCCAGTGTTGGCGAGGCTTGCTGCGTCCCTCCTCCCAGGGTTGGAGAGGCTTGCTGCGTCCCTCCTCCTAGGGTTGGAGAGGCTTGCTGCGTCCCTCCTCCCAGGGCTGGTGAAGCTTGCTGCTTCCCTCCTCCCAGGGTTGGCGAAGCTTGCTGCCTCCCTCCTCCCAGGGTTGGCGAGGCGTGCTGCCTCCCTCCTCCCAGGGTTGGCGAGGCATGCTGCCTCCCTCCTCCCAGGGTTGGCTATGTTTGCTGCCTCCCTCCTCCCAGGGTTGTCAACGCTTGCTGCCTCCCTCCTCCTAGGGTTGGCAAGGCTTGCTGCCTCCCTCCTCCTAGGGTTGGCAAGGCTTGCTGCCTTGCTCCTCCCAGGGTTGGTGAGGCTTGCTGCCTTGCTCCTCCCAGGGTTGGCGAGACCTGCTGCCTCCCTCTTCTCAGGGTTGGTGAGGCTTGCTGCCTCCCTCCTCCCAGGGTTGGCACGGCTTGCTGCCTTGCTCCTCCCAGGGTTGGCGAGGCTTGTTGCCTCCCTCTTTCCAGGGTTGGTGAGACTTGCTGCCTCCCTCTTCCCAGGGTTGATGAGGCTGACTACCTCCCTCTTCCCAGGGTTGGTGAGGCTTGCTGCCTCCCTACACCCCAGGGTTGGTGAGCTGGTGTTGGCTGCTCACTCCCATCTTCCCCACCAAGACAATGCAGCCAGTTGAACATGGTTTATGCAATGGGGACCACCACGTTAGTTTGCTCTTCCTTCCTTCCAGTCCCCATTAAAAATAAGCATTAATAGTGATACCTTAGCAGTGCCCTGTGCATGCAGAATTTCTGGTCATCTACTCTCACAGCCTTGTCACACTTGAACTGTTTAATCACTACAATGACCTTTTCTTCAGAAATGGACTCAGTTCCATTAGTTGCTTCTAATACTGCCTCCTCTGAAAAGGCTGTATCCACTATGTTCTGGAGTTTTTCAGAGTATCCCTTCTATCTCCAACAATGTCCTCAGAAAGGTCAGCATTTCTCCACCTTTGGAGACAGTAGCCTGTGCAGTGGTTTGCCAGAACTTCTTTGATGCTGTACAAAAGTCAGTTTTGATGGCATCCCCCAATTCCTCCAACACTCAGGCCTTCACTTTGCTAACTACCAAAGCTGCCTTGTTATCTTTTTGCTACATAATGACCAGACCTAGCGACCATCTCCAGCAATGCACAGAAGGTTTATTTCTTTACCATAACTCCTTTCATCACTGCTTCTATTAACATATGCTAGGCTTACCACCATAACAGGCAGCAACCCCCCCCCCTTCTGCCATTTTCAAGTGGTGACCTTTTAACAGTTTAGCACCATACTTGATCAATATATTCCGAACACAGCCTCCGTTTGATGACATAGCCATATAAGTCATTGACCTTTGATCCAAAGTGCCCTTGTGCCAAGAATGATTATGAAGATCCTTATGTTCGAGTACGGTTTGTGATCTGGTCAATCTTTGATTAGGACAGAAAACTAAGAAGAGTTCTTCACTTAATTCAAGATCAGGCAAGCTGTTTCTCCAAGTTATGCCCCTCTGGGTATGTCTTCCATCCCCTATGTAGGTTTTGAAGACCTATGATGTGTTTCCCTGAGTTTCCTGTGTCTTGGTTTATCATGACTAGTTATATTGGCAACATTTGGTCATCTAGTGCTGTTGACTTGTGTTATTGGCAAAGCACTAGTGAATTTGTTATGTCCATTGAGACACTAATTTTTGAAATTCGCATATATTATTACAACTCCATGTACATGTGCTATTGCAACAGGTAGAATTTCAATTTCCGTAGGTTGTAGTTAAACTAAGGTTATCCTGTTCTCTAATGCCTGCAGCTAGAGGCTTGTAGTGCATCACCACAGCCACCCAAAACTTCTATTAAGGATCACTTTCAGAGTAGATGAGAGGGAGACCATCTCAATAAAGTAGTCTGGTTGCAGAATCAGTATTTTGCACAGAGCTAGGGTCAAGTAAATCTAGCTGGTAGTTTTCAGCATCTCTGCAAAAGCTTTAGCTTCTTCCCCAGCACTGATGTAGTGTTCCTTGTCTGAGGAGCCATTTTCTGTTGTTGGCATCTCATCTGTCTCAGTTTGTCCCATACATGCCTGTGACTTGTCTGGCATTGCAGACATTCTTCCCACCTCTCACCTTGTGGTTGGTAAGCCTACAAGGTGGCTCCATGCAGTTTTCTTGGGATGATGATGGCCAGCCGTATTGGCTACTGGCCACCAGGTGCCAGTCAGCTAACACTCCCCTCCCGGGCTTGGCCTTTGGGCCACCAGGTGTTGACCAGCAAATACCCTTCTTCCAGGCCTGGGTCTCTGTATTTTCTTTCCAGCTACAGTTCTGTTTTGTATTAATGTTCTTCTGGCCTCTTAGCTGTGATCAGATTGGTAAGGATGACCCACCAGGAGCACCAAAGTAAAAAAACAGCAGTTCTTAGGATGATAAGGGCACACAGTTCTCTTCATGCCTTTGATCTGTCCCTGATTTTGACTCAAATTTCAGCTTTGCCCATCTTAATACCTCCTAAAACTGGTGACTTCTGGGGAAAAAAGTGGTGAATTACACTTAATAAATAATGAAATTAATTAAAGTTGTAGAATTCTTTTACTTCAGAAAATTTATATTAATTCACATTCTCTTACTCTTTCAATATCTCAAGTTAAATGTCCCTGATTGTCCCTGATAATTTTTGGATTTGTCCCCAATTCATTGAAACTATGACTTTCCAGCACAGAAGGATCATGATCCAAGGAAGGTAGCAGTTTTTTTTAATTAAAAAAGCTTATTTTTTATTTACCATTTTGAATTTGTGTTATTGCTTGGAATATAGTACTTTATTTTAGGGAAACTATTTTGTAGCATTTTTGTCAGTTACTTCTGTTTCTGAACTCTAGCCTTGTTTTAATTCTCATACATATAAGACATATTTAGAATAAGCTAAAATAGTACATCAGTAAAAACATTATAAAAGAAGTTGCAGTAAACATTTTAAATTAAGGGTTTCTTAGTGTGCTCTGTTAATGTAGGAGAATTATTTCATTTTTTTACATGTAGTTTTCAGCATTGTTTTAAACCAAGTACCATATGGGCCAAGGTAAGTGATGTCTTGTAACTTGTGCTGTAAAAGCAGAAAATGCTTATTCTTAGGTTATATTTATATGAAAAGGCATTTATGCCTAGCCATTTGCATGTCTCGTCCAGCACTGACACAGAGTTGATAAAAAATACTGTGCCTATTAGTCCCATCCACAGGTCTAGATTTCACAGTCAATGAGTCGCTCTGCTCTGCCTCCCATCCACCGGTTATTTATCAGCACAGCAGTCTGCCTCTGTAAATCTGCTTGAGTCCTTGCAGCCTATTTATATTGGTGTGAGGGTTCTTGTAAGCTTGCTCCTCTGGTTTTTTTGGATTCCCTTTTTTTGAGGGTAGACATGTCCATTAATTGGGGTTGGACATGGCCTTGTATGTTTTTTGTGTCCTTCACTCTGAGGGTGGACTATGCGACTGAATAGAGCCTGGAGTTTCTGGCATCATATAGCAGGGCAGATGTCCCTTTATCCTTTTTTGGTCTTTCTTTTGGGGTCTCCAATTGCTGCAGATTTTGGGTGAGAATTTGGTGGTCTCTATGCTTTTTGCTCTATCATTGGTCTGATAAGATAAGAGTAAGGGTACATGGGCATTGTACTCATCATTGGTCTGATAAGTGAAGAGGACAGGGTGATCGGTGGTCAATGGATTTCTAACCACTTTAGCAATGTGGATGTGGGTAGGTGTCCAGTCTTCAACCACCAGCAACGTGTCTATGAGTGTCAAAAGAAAGGCCACCTCTTCACCTGGTGTATTCAACCTTGGGGTATGGTAGTTCTAGGTTATTGTATTTTTTGAAGGCTTGGGGTTACCTTGTTTTTCCAAGGGTACCATTTATCTGTTTGGCTATCTGTCATTTTTCTGAAGGATGTATCCAGTCGTCTGCATTCCACTATTATGCCCGTCATCCTTCAGTCTGCACACTTTTCCAGCCCCAGCGTCTCCATGTTGGCCCAAAGTGCAGAAGTAGTCTGGCCCAGTCTGGGGCCAAGCCCCTGAACCACTGTGGGGTTGCCAACCACGACCCTGTCAACTGACACCCAACCACCCAACTCTAACCCTCTACCCCATACAGCAGCCAAGCCAAGTTGCAGCCATCTGGGCCTTGGCCGACTGGTTTGTTTTTACCTTGGTATTTTTTTCTACAATACCAGGTGTAGGAATTTAAGCTGGTTTGCCAACACAATTGAGTGGTCCTGGTAGCTGTTTGGACTGCAAATTCCCTCATCAATGGCCTTGGTGAGTCTGCCAAAGAAGTCAAACAAAGTCAAAAGCAATGTCAGCTTGCATGGGCTTAACTGGGTGGGTCCAATCTCTGCATATCCTTTCTTCTTAGCTTATGGCTCCAACTTTCCATAGCTTTGCAGACTGCAGACTAGACTCCTTTAGCATAGGTGAACTGGAGGGGGTTCGTGAGGCTTATGGGGGGTGATCCAGCACACCGTTGCGACGCAGCCACTAGGGCAATTTATCCTGTGGTAACGTGATGATTAGCTTAAGGCCTAATTATACAGCTGTTTTAATTCAGGTTTAGCTTTCGGTTTATTTAGCTCGTAGCTTTACACCATCGGTCCCACCCCATCTGTGTTTTTGAGCTTGCTTTTAGCTTTTCAGAGAGATGTTTGACTCATGACGGGAGGCTAGGGGAGGGGGCTTATAGTTATCTCTCGCTTTAGGGGGGTGGGGTGAGCACTCTGTATGTCTGCCACCAGTGTGCCAGTATGTCGCAACAGATTCAGTTTTTCAATTATTGAGCATATCTGGGGGTTTATAGCTGAAAATCTGGGAGTTTGAAAAAGGCCTTATGGAAAAGTTTTTAATCCATGGCAATTTTTTCTCAAATTTTTCTAGTGTTTTTTTATTTTTTTGATTTTTTGAGTGGGGGTGACTTCCCTTTTATGGATTTTGTTCTATCATTCCTTTTATGGATTTTGTTCTATTGTATAATAGCTTTCTCCTTGGGTGTAAGTTTGTTAATGGCTGGCTCCTTCCTTCAGAGAGGACCTTTGTTTGTTTTGTTGAGTTGGTTTTATCCTGATCCCCTGATCCATGGAGTCCTGCAGCAGTTAAGGGGGGCGCATAGCTTGGGTTGTGGTTTCCTCTGGCAGGGGCCCTGAGGATACCACACCAGTCTTGGAGTCAGTGTGAGTTTGCTTTAGAGAAGTTCTTCTCATGGGTCTTCTTTTGGGGTGGGGCGGGATGTGGTGGATTTCCAGTGAGATTAGTTTATGATCAGATCTCACCAATGAGGGGATATACTTCGGTGTGGAGCATTTTGTCCATTTGTTGTTCATGTTTGTGACTAGTATATTTTTCCTCTCTCTCGTAGTGACAGTGACTAGCTGTTCATGGCATTAATTTATGAACCCAGGAACCCGTGGGGCGCTGGAAAGTTAGTGTTGAGTAATGTCCCAGTCTATATTCGGTAGTTGTGAAGTCACCCAATGATGGTGTTTGAGGATACATTTATACCCTCAGTGTCTTCAGGAAGGCTGTGTGTGGGGTTCCTGAGTTTGAGAGGGTGGCCTGTAGCATGCTACAATTTGTATTCATAATCTCTGCAATCCATTTAGTTGGCCAATTCTGTTTCATTTCAGTATAAGTATAGCAACCACTGTTAAGTTTACCACCTGTAGTGAGTGGTTAATGAGTCTCAGCACCGCAGGAGTTTGTGTATAGATAAGCCATAAAGTACTTGGCACTGCATACAGTGATTTTAAATATTTTATTTTTATTTTGATATGCAGCGATTGTTTATTCCCAGTTACCCTTAACTTGCTGTCTCTGCAGTGAGCATGTATACCATAGTGCAGTAATATTTTAATAGTATTTCTACAAGGGGACTAAATTATTTTGCATACCTCTCAACTGTCCAGATTTTTTGCCTCATATTTTTGGTCTCCTCATAAAATTTGTGGTTTTCTGGCAAATTACTGAATATTGAAGTTGGTAAATAATGACACTCATTTGAGTTTCAGACTTTTTATCCTTTAGGAAATATATGCCAACACAAATCCTGTTATTCTAAGAACCTTTTAAGTTTGTAAGAGCAATATCTAAAATGTGTCCCTATTTTGGGCCTTTGTCCCCCCATTATTTTAGGATGTGTCCAGATTTCTTGAGTTAAGACATTTTGAGGTATGAGTTCATGTGCTATACACATTTCATAGTAACATAAAATAGGCATTTCCATATAAAAGTGGTGAGTAAAAGTGCTTAAACTAAGAATTAATTCTGATCAGCTACCGTAGAACTGCAGAGCAAAGATGCAAGGTTCAGCTTTTGAAAAATGCATTTCTTATCATACTCTCTGAAGTCATACATGAAAGTTAGCACTTTGCTTGTCTAGACCCCACACCCAGTTGTTGAAAACTTAGTGAAACACAAAAAGAAACCGAAAACATAGTGCATGTACAAATCAAAGTCCGACAGTCACCAGCTAAAAATTACCCTGAAAAAATGAACTATGTAGTTCTCATCTCTATTTTTATATTTTTAAACTCCTGTTTTTCATGCTCTTCTAAAGCAGATGTATCCGTTTTTATGCTGTGAGACTGAAAAAGGGTGGGAGACAGTTTCGCTCTGGTTTGTAATGCATGTACTTTTGCCGATTGTTTCAGTTGCTTCAGATAAGAGATACAATACTACATAGTGGAATGTTAACTAAACTAAACACCTGAGTGCAATGAGTACAGAAAGAACCAGAAAGTCCCCCAGCAGGTATGTAGCTGTGCAGAAAATGTCCTATATCTAACACTCCTGACTTTGTGACATGCACTGTTTTTTTTTTTTAATGATGTTACCATTAAGGACTTTGCCAAATGCTAAGTCAAAGTACAAGAAGTGAATTGTAGATGAAACAGACTGGGAGATCACTCATACGTATTAAAAAGTCATTGAAACCTATTCAACCTTTATTGCTATGGAACTCAGGCTTATAACCCTGGCAGTCTGCTTTCAGAAGCTGTGTGATGATGTCAGTACCTGGTTGCGAAAAATAAAGTAAATGTGATCTGGCTCAGGTTAACTGCACACTGGAAAGATGAGCATATACATTTCCGGTACTTGGAGGAATGACATAGAATGAGAATATAAATCCAGCATGCTAGAATTAAATTTACAAAAATTCAAAACTAGAGTAACTTATGTTTTTACATGTGAGGAGGCCCAAAATACTTTTTGATACATAGCGGAGACTAAGGGACTTAGAATTTGAGAGAGGTTCACTGTGTCTGAGTTTGAGAACATATGACATTGTCAGAAGATTGGTTCTCTTTATTTTTGAGACTAAAGAGCTTAAGCTTGGACTTTGTAGGTTAGGTAAAGATTTGCCGCCCTGAACCATTTAACATGTGTTGAAAAACATTTTGCATTTCTAGTTGTAGTCCATGCTGGAGACTGTGAGTGTGAGATAAGCACAGTATCATCTGCATACCAAGTGACACTGGTATTTCCATGAATCATTTACAGACCTTGGGGGCATTATTAGTCTTAATAGAACCCTTGTGGAACTTTCGTAGTTTGGTCTCTAACAGAAAAAAAAAGAGAAGACATCTGTATTGTCCTCTGCATTCTACCAGTAAGGTAGTTTTGTATCATTTTCCTGCTATTTTAGGTTCCCCTTTTAGTGGTACTTTTGGACCTATTTCTGATAAGTCTGTTGGTTTGAATGATTCTAATTTAATTTGTTCATTCGAGATGAGTGATGACAGTTTTCACTTTTCTTCTATTTTGGTTAATAATTGGAAAGACATTAAGGGTAATTCTGATATATATAAAGTTTTGGGTGATAAACCGTTTGGAGCATTTGCTTTCATTGATTCTACCTTCGTGGCTTTTTTATTTACTTGGTTGCTTTTAGTGTTTTTCTTTGTTAGTTTTGTATCATACCTCTCAGCTCAAGAAATCTGGACAAAGCCTAAAAATAATGGGAGGTCAAAGACCCAAAACTAGAGACATATTTTAAGTATTGCTCTTGTAAACTTAGATAGTTGTTAGGCTAACAAGATTTGTGTTAGCATGTATTTTCTAAAGGATATGAAGTCTGAAACTCAAATGAATGTCATTATTTTGTGACTTCAATCCCCAGTGATTTGCCAGAAAACAACACATTTTACGAGGAACAGACCAAAAATATAAGGCAAAAATCTGGGCATTCTGGGTAAGTCTAGACAACTGAGAGGTATGTCTTGTATTTGTTTTCTGCAAGTTCAACATGTGCTAGTTTCGGGTGGTTTATTAGGATGGTATAATTATTTATGTAAAATGCATTTTTGACACCTGAAGGAAAAAGTGCTGATGCCACTTTTAGGTCGGAAAGGATTGTTTCTGAGAAATTAGACTAGAGCCCGCACCAAGTCCTTCCCTAAAACTATGCTGGATATTGGGTAGGACTGAGTATTGTTGAAAGTAGTCTTTGATGTTTGATTTTGCTCAATTTTTGCCAAGAGTTTCATAAGATAATGTAGCCCTGCAACTGACGTGTAGTTAGTGATTGAATTATGTTTCCTTTCCATATAACCAGAGCAACTTAAGTACCTTTTTGGAGGAAAGAGACTTTTACTTGCACTAGACTGGTATTCATCATTAAGCAGACTGTATCTATGTTGGGAGGGTGGCCTAATGGTTAAGGTGTTTGCCTTACAAACACAAGGTACAGGGTTTGAATCTCACAGGTGATAATTGGCTAGGCTTAAAATGTCTCACAAGGGCAGTTAGCCTAGTACTAATCTATGAATATGCACTGCTTAAATCTTTATTAGGAGGGTGGCCTAATGGTTAAGGTGTTTGACTTACAAACCCAAGGTGCAGGGTTTGAGGTTTCACAAGGGATAATTTGCTAGGCTTAAAATGGCTTGCAAGGGCAGTTAGCCTAGTACTAACCTATGAACCTTAAAAAAAAAAAAAAAAAAAAAAAAAATCACGTGTTTTGACGTGATGTTATTTATATGGATTTGTGTCATTTACTCAAATGGCTAAACACATCAGAACACTGAAAATCAAAACCAAAGCGTTTTTTGCCGGGAGGGCAAATCACCCCTGCTAACTGAATATACTAACTCTGAGATAGTTAATCTTTCACAACTGGTTTCTTGAGCACTACTATGCCACACCAGTTTCAGATTTGACATTCTAGTTTTCGTGTTTTATCACTCGACATACAGGATCACATGGTGAGATAAATATATATCCTGTTACTGTTTCTATTCTTCTTTACTCTGACCTGCTTATTTTTAAGTGGCTAGTTTAGTTGAGCAAAGGAAAAAAATAAAATAAAATGATCAAATGAACCTTACACCATCTGCATCTATACTTGCCCTCCATTGTAACAGCTGGAAGTCCTTTTGTAAGTGGAATTTGTATTTGAGAGGAATAGCTACTAATAAATCTGGTCACTTTTTAGTTTTCTTGATTTCACACTGGATTTAATTCGAGGAGTAATAATTTTGTTTCAGGTGTGGGAGAAGAGAGTAGGTGAAATCATGCTGCCTTGTACTCAGGTGTCTCTCAAATACGTTAATGAGCTTTCTATAACAGAACGGTGCTTATAAGGACACTCTCAAACCCATCATATGACCGGGGTTTTCATAGCATGAGTCTCCGTCTCCAGAAGGCTGTTGCAAAGCTTTTTTTTATTATGGATGGTGACTTGCTGTTGTACTTTCCTAACCATCACATTCACTTTATACTTTAATGCAGACAATATAGCGTATGTACATTACACCGGAATGGTTAAGCATAGACAAATTGCAATGGATTGTTTTTAATTCAGGATCTTATGCTTAATGTTGTTAAAATGAATCCTTTCTTATACAAAGAATCACGCTACTCCGTGAGTTTCTTTCCCAGATATTGAGGCAATCAAGCACATTCTTTCCTACATTCCCTCTTGAAATTAGAAGGCACCCCTGCTGAGAACAATAACTGAGCTTGTTTCAGAAAGAATAGGGTCATTTGGGCAGACTTTATGAAAGCACTCAGCAGGTTGGTTGTTTAGGATTGTGAGCGCTGTACCCTTGATTACTGCTTTAACTGAATACAGATATAGCCGAGGAACGTGGGCCCTGAAATTAAAAGTAAGGTTTGAGGTACTTTTCAACCCAAGTAAACAAGACTTGTTACTTAGCTGGTCTGTGTTACTTTTGCATAAAACTGTTCATTTTATGCATTGTATTTCTTTGAAATACTGCCAAAAATAGGAGTGTCTACTTTTCAATGCTTTTTGTATATACAGTGTGAGATCATAGCACTAGAGCTGAGATTATCTGTGAAACAAATTGAAACGGCTTTGTGAATGATTGTATGACAGTGGCCTGGATATTTGGTTACAGAATTTAATTCAACAGATGGATTAGGAAATCTCTGTTTGTATTAAAGCTCTTGGGTAGGGTGGATTATTTAAGTGTTGATTAAAAAGTCATAGAACCACAGTTGTTAGAGGCTTAATTGCAGTTATTTTGTGGAAACTTATTTTTAATTTGTGCCAACTTGTAATCAAAGCTCAGACACAAATATGTATTTGTCAGAAAGGATAATATTCCCCTAACTCTGTAAAGTCTGTCCAAACCATGTTTCACTGTAGTAACTTTTAGAAGTACTACTTCCTGTGTTCTGTGTTTCTAAAACACACATTCCTTGTGATGTTTAATATTAGAGATCAATTTAAAATATTTGAAAAAAATCTTAATTTTCATTTAAGTGGTAAAGCGTGGGCAGTTACTGCACATTAAATAAGTTTTGATTGACCTTTTAACTGATCATGTTACAGAAAACATGTTTTTCTTTCATTAATTTATTTGCCGGTACTTGATGTATCCATTGCAGGGTGCACCAGTCAGTCTCTAAGCATTAAAAATTATTGCACTGGCCTGTAAACCACATAGCAGAGAGTCAAAAAAAGGAGCACTTTATTTTTCACAATAGAATGTTTTTATATACTAGACCCTATATAGTTAGTGTTAGTGTATTTTATATAGACTTAATTTAACTATTTAATAAAGTTTGTTCTCATAATCAAGTTTGACTTTGAGGGACATTATAAAGCTAGGAGGATCAACACTAAATTTAAGGGTTAAAATCATAGCATTTGAGAGGTATGTTGCAGGGTTAGGAGAGGTAGTCAGAACCTATGATGGCATGTAGTGGACTCAAAAAGAAAAAAATCCTGGATTGGATGACATTACATGAGTTACAGACTCAGACGTACACTATACATTTAACTGGGCAGTTTTGAGGATGAACAATTCACATGTGACATGCTCTGTGATGGGAGAAAGTCAGAGCAACCAATCAAAACATACGTGGACACAGGCATAACATATGAGAACTGAAAAACCACATGCTATGACACAGCAGTGCCATATACTCATAGCTGGCCTTAGGCATACGCCAACTAGGCGGCCGCCTTGGGTGCCGCTCTAGCAGGGGCACTTTTCCAGTATTTATTTGGTGTAGGTAGACCAGGATAGGGCACTGGGTGGTGTGGTGGGGGGCACCAGTTGACCTAAGGCCACTCCTGCATATACTGTGCCACTAATGCCATCCCAAAGCATGTTTTTGTAATACTTAAGATTGTGTGTGCATGTTAGAACAGATACCCCATTACCCCCTTCCAAAAATATTTACTTACTTGCTGTTGTAATAAACTCAAGACACATCCTCACAGGCTCATTTAATACAAAAAGGTTACTTCTTCCTCTATTGTCCATAGCCTGATATCTCCCTTCGGGGAACATTTTTCTGTATCTCTCCAACTGCCATTAAGTGTCCGGCCATCAGGTGGCATTACTCTCTTAGCTTTCTGCCCTATTTTGTCCTTCTCCACTCATACCTGCTTTGACTTATTGGTGTGCCCTGCCTTTTTCTGCTTACTAACCTCCCTCATTAATTAGTGTCCTCTCTAGATATTATTTCACTCTGCACTCCCTCTGACACCCCTAATCCATCCCTGGAAGCCTTTATACTTTACCCTACACCTCTACAAACCTATCTCCTAATTTCTCACTCTTACTGATTGTTTTTTCTTGGCATTTCTTTTACTACCTGGCTTAACCCGCTCCGTTCGCCCTGACGGCTCACTACGCTCCCCTACCCTACCCCCAATTCCCACCCACCCCAGAGGTCCTACATTTATACCTCATAAGATACTCCCCTTCCCCCAATTATTCAATTACCTCGCTACATTTCCCTAATCACTAGATACAGATACACCCTTACTCTCCTTCCTCTTCTCACTACTTCCCCTACTTCACTATCTCTCTCTTTTCTAGCTCTCTAATCTATCCTGTTTCTACTCTCACACTATTCCCCTTCCTACCATGCCTTCATCACACCAGCCTAAACTTACAAACGTACTCCTCTTTCTTGCTGCAACACACATACTACTCATACCACTTATACTTACCTGGTATGAGAAATTACACATCACTGGATCCCTCCATCCTCTAAAACAAACATTACCTTTCAATCAGCCTACTACCCACAGCCATGCTAACATCACCTCTACCTCAACCTACCTCTCCCCAAAGTATCATAGGCTAGCCCATATTACTCTCCAACAAACCAGAAAATCACAATATACTCTTTTCAAACTCCTTAAGCTTTCACTTACTCTTCAACAACACCCTCTTTTTCACGGTGATATTCACCCTAACCCAGGACCTAACAATACCACCCTACTAAATCCTCACCAGCCCCAAAATACCACCCCAATTACCCTTACCAAAACTGCAAACTCCCTACTCATAGCTCATCTTAACATACAGAGCTTAAACAATAAAATTAGCCAACTACATGCTCTACTTGACATACATGCCTTTGATGTCCCATGTCTAACAGAATCCTGGCTCAAACCAGGAACAAAAGATAATGAAGTCATCCCACCAGGGTACAGTATAATAAGATTAGACTGTACAACTAAAAAGGGTGGAGGGGTAGCAATTCTGTATAAATCTGAACTAAATGTATCTTCAGTAGACTTGCACATACCATTAGATAATCACGTAAAAATCCTTGTCTCAACTTCAGCTTAATACCAGCAAATCTATCTACATAATTTGCTCCTACCTACCTCCAGGCAATAACATCAACACCATTGAAAATATCCTATGCTGCCTCTCTTCTTCGCTCCCTCAAGAAACCATAGTACTTGGCGACTTCAATGTAGACTGGAATTGCTGTACTTCTAACAAACCTTCAGTCCATATAAACCTGTATGGCTTTTCTCAATTTATCACCACCCCAACCAGAATCTATAAGCCCACTAGCAAAGAGAGTACCTTAGATTGGATCCTAGTAAAAAAACATCCCCTCACTTATATAGCAGATACCCTTCCTGATGATATTAGCAACCACTTCCTCACTTATATAATTAGGCATAAAACCTTCTTCCCCAACCAACCAAACCATCCTTAAAACTATACGAAATAAAAAACACTTTAATGCTGTAAATTTCCAAAAAGTGCTACAAGCCTTTTACGGGTCTCCTTTAAAACAACTCCCCCTTGAGGAAGCAGTATCCTATTTTAACTCCAAATTCTTACAAATACTGGAATACCATGCCCCTAGCCTAGTTGTTCCATTAGTACCAGAAGTAAAGCAGCACCATGGCTCTCTAAAGAGACAAGACACAAAATCCTATTAAGAAATAAGATCTGGTCTAAATGGAGATGTACTAAAAACCCAACTGATCATCAGAACTACAAACACTATAGAAATGCCACAAAGAAATCTATACTCCTTGATAAGAAAAACTACTACTTTAAACTCCAAGACAAGCATCATCAAACCCCAAAAACTTTCTGGACAGCTATTAATAGACTTTTACACCCAAGCCACTCCAAGACACCAACCCCTTCAGGACTTTCCTTAAGCACTCCTAAGGAGATTGCTAACAACTTCAGTACCTTCTTTACAGAAACTGTACAATCTGTTGCTAATTCCCTACCTCCTGTCACCTCAACCCTCCCATTCTCCAGGACTAGAAATCCCCCTACCTTTCAGCTAAATCCAGTCCCTACATCCTTCATCTTTACTATACTTACTAAACTTAAACCATGTACCCCATCTGCTGATCTCCTATCAGCTGAATACCTGCAAATCGCAGCTAAAGTACTTTCCTATCCTATTTCCATACTAATCAACAGAACTATTACTGAAGGTTCTATCCCATCTCTCTGGAAAATCTTACATATAATTCCTCTTGACAAGGGTGGTAACTCTACCGAAATATCTAACTATCGCCCCATAGCCCCCCCTAGCCAAAATAATGGAAAAATGTATCTACCGCCAGCTACTTGACCACCTTCTCCAATATAATCCTCTATCAGACTGTCAACATGGTTTTAGGCCTTTCCATAGTACTACTGCTGACCTACTATCCTTCTCTGACTGCATCAGTAAGCATCGCA
The DNA here is from genome assembly GCF_019279795.1 of Protopterus annectens. Taxonomy (NCBI): domain Eukaryota; kingdom Metazoa; phylum Chordata; order Ceratodontiformes; family Protopteridae; genus Protopterus; species Protopterus annectens. Next base: position 1,674,962,364 of record NC_056737.1, read on the forward strand.
ACAACAACAACAGGCTCTCCATAGACCAATCAAAAGCCTTTGATATGGTGAACTACCAATTACTACTAGACATACTAAAACAACTCTCATTCAACACACAGGCATTACAGTGGTTTAGGTCATACTTAGAAAACAGACAGCAAGCTGTCCCCTGGGACAATAACCTTTCCACTCTTCTTCCTATTACTCTTGGGGTCCCACAAGGCTCCATCTTGGGACCTCTCCTTTTCTCTATTTTCATCAATGACCTCCAGCTAAATATTCCTCAAGCTACCTGTATACAATATGCAGATGATTCCACACTAGTGTGTTCTGCCACCTCATCTGCTGAGCTCCAAACCATTACCCAGACAGTATTTAACTCAGTTGAAAAATGTTTTTTGCAACGTTGCCTCCTACTAAATGCCAAAAAAACGAAATTACTGATATTTACACCCAAACTGAAGTCCCCCTCTATTGATCTTACTGTTAAATCTAGCAATGGTACTATTATTACATTTGACCTGACCACCAAGCTCTTCGGCGTAACAATTGATCAAAATCTTAACTTTGACACACATATTAACACTACTATTAAAACTGTTAACAGAAAACTTGGCTCACTTTATAGGATAAAATCCTTCCTTACCCCTAAAGCCAGAACCACCATCGCCCATACCCACCTGATCTCTACCCTCCTCTATGCTTCATCTATTTATACAAATCTTTCCACAACTAACATAAACAAACTGGCAACTTCCTACAACAACATTGCCAGATTTGCAATGGGTTCACCATATAGAACCCAAACAGCTAGGTTGGCTAGAACTCCAAAACCAGCTACTATTTCAGCAACTTACAATTACCCATAAGATTCTCTTTCATACCAACAATACTCCTAGTCTTAGTAGCATAATCTCTCCTTATAGAAATCTTGCTACCCTTCGCTCAGCAAATAAATTACAAGTAACCATTCAGAAATCCCTTAAGAAAGCAGGGACTCCCTCTTCTCTAATTCCATGGGTAAGATTTGGAACAGACTCCCCAGCAGCCTACAATTACTTTCATCATTACTACTCTTCAAGTACCAACTAAAAGTACACCTCAAAGCACAATGGTTATGCCCATGTACTAACCCAGATTAACACTAACTGTAGAGTATACTGCTTTTTCCCCTTCTATAACCCACTAGTGGGCAAATAAACCCTCCTCTTAGTTAATATTGTAGTTTATTTCTTTCTTATTACATGAAACTTACTTTGTATATTTCTAAAACCCTAAACCTGCTCCTGGCACTTTCATTGTCAGTTTTTGTACTAATGCCACCTATGTTATACATGTGTAAAGTTCTAAATAGGCATAATAATTAGTTAGAGCCTCTCATCTCTTCTCCACACTTCTGTAGAATAAATGTCAGACTATGTACCTTAGATATATGCTTCTCAAACTACTGCATTGCCAAGACCTGCATTCATGTTTTTCTATTGATGTTGTTCATTCTATGCTAGCCTACAGCAATAATGTGTGTAATCATTTTTTTAGCATTTTTAAGTGCCTATACTCCTTGATGCTAGTTCTGCTATGTTAGTCTGCAGCTTTATTGTATTTGTATTTTTAACATGTATTAGTTTTATGTTGCTGTATTGCTTTGTATTCCTGTTACATTAGTTTAATCTTGGAGTTTATCTCCCCAGGCCTCTACTGAAAATGGACATGTATCCAGTTGGACTAGCCCGGTAAACAAATGTAAAATAAATAAATAAAATAAACTTATGTGGTTTTAATGGTTGTATTTCTAGTCATTTCATGTATTCTTAGTGTTGTGTTATCCTTTCAGACAAGAGCACGTTTTCAGATCTTCTAGTTACAAGTTAATGACAAGAACAAACTGTTAAACACAAAAATACTTGGAGAAACAAGGCCACTTGGATACTGCAATGACTTCTTTTAATATCAGATGAACACTTTCATCTTTAATGTTACAAAGCTTCTTTAGATGCCATAATACAAAGTTAAAAAGTTTAAATAACCCTATCCCAGTCAGTCATATGATCTAAAAAGCCCATTCAAACCTTAATTAATTTAAAGAGATAAAACCTTAAATATGTCAGTGTAAGATACAAACATTAAACATATAAAATCAGAAGCTAACTCATACATATTAATACAAACACTAAAAATTATTCCTTATCAAAAAAAAAATAGGAACATCCAATAAAAATGAAGCCTGATCTATCTAGCCCATGCTTTTAATTTAAGTAAGCAAGCAATGGAACAGTAATCATTTAGTCCCAGCCAACTGCTAGCATTAAAATATAGCTGCCAGTATAATTCAATTTTCTCAAGAAACACTGGCCATGGACACCCCCCTTACAGTTCATTGGCACTTTCTCAACAATAGCAAATTTAAATGAATGCTCAGGATGGTTGTGTAAATGTTTATAAAGGGCATTTGCACTTTTTCCTTTTTTCATCCCATACATATGTTCGTAAATACGGTTCTTCAATTTATGTTCCATTTTCCCGCTGTAAAACCTGGGACACACTTGGCAAATAGCTGCATATATTACACATTTAATTTCAAATTTAAATTTATGTTTGAGCTTGTATTTATGCCCTTCAATAGTAAAACCATTACCAACTAAAATATACTTGCAACAGTTATAACAACCACACTTGGATGTGAAAACAAAATTTCCATTGTTGTTCCCATTGAAAATCCTAGTAACATTCTTTACACCATTCAACGGTCTTTCCAAAATATTCTTTATACTAGTATCCTTTCAGTAAACCATAACAGGTTTCTCCCCCATTTTCCCAGTAATAAATTCATCTTTTAAGATAAACCAGTTCTTTTCTAAAATATTCCTAATGGCTTTACTATTCAGACTATGTGTAGTAATGAAGGAATTTTTATAAGATATTTCTTCAATATTCCTATCGACTCATACATTTTGATTCTGATATTCTGGATATGTACTACAAATCTTCCTTTAATTCTTTAATATGGGTACAAAATAATTCCAGTCCCTTTTATTAATAACTTTGAACATCAGATTTTTAACTAAAGTGATTGATGCCCTCTTTTCAAAACATATCTTTCAACAAATTACATATTTACGAATCCAGGTTTGAATAATAATGCTACTGTTGGGTGTGAGAGAGCATCTCCTTGATGAATCTCTGACTATAATATTCTCCTGTCCTCATAGAATATCTATCACATTAACCTCCCTACCATACTCTTTTGATAACCCTTGCATCTACTACTATCTTTGTACAATCATACTCTCTTCCCTGTGTCTCACTACCCATACTTAAACGTTATTGTTCTATACATACAAAGCAAAACTACTGTAGTTTATGTTTTTTGTATAACTTAGTCTGCTCTGCTAGTAATGTACAACTCTAAACTTGAATTTTTAGACTGAACTGTTTACAATCTACAGTAAATTGTTATATATCTACATGATAAATTGTACTGTGTCTGCAAATGTATTTATGTTTAGGTATAACTGTAAGATCTCTGAACCAAAACAAATAGTGTGAAAAACGTGTGCACTGAAAACCAAACCACAAACTAAACAACACACGGAAAAGTGCAGATGTGAGGCAAAAAACTTTAATGAACACTATAAAAATAGTAAAAACTGATCAAGTGCTTCCGTCCCTTCTGTTCTGGGGACTTCAACAGAACCAGTAAAACAAGTAAGCAATGTGATTTAAATAAAACAAGTAAGCAATGTGATTTAAATAGTCTTCACTCAATTAACAGCAATTAACCAACAATTACATTGTCAGATAAAAACAATTACTATCATAAAAATGTTATTCTGATCATAGCTCTCAACCTTCCATCTCCAAAATGAAGACCACTAGCCCTGATAATGTGGAACAAATGGGCAAAATGTGGAAGACATACTAATAGCTTACTGAAAACCTGAACTTGGAAGGCCATAGGATGGTTAAAATATGTTGGTTCTACTTATAAAAAGATCTTTTGATGAATTAATTAATTAATATGACTTATTTATATTTACAATGGATAGCAGCTAAAAACGTGCTAACACTGAATGCGTGACAGACCCTTTCAATGTGGAACTTCGAGGAATATGAACTTTTTAAGACCTCAAAATGAGGTACATTCCTTGTAATGAGGTTCACATGAGAGGTATGATTTTGATTGAAATACCCCATAAGATAAAAACATTGATAAAATGCAAAACAAATATCAGGGATAAATTATATAAAGGAAGATTTAATGTAGTATGTGTTACACCTTTAAAGCTTTAAAGTTTAAAACTGGCAGAAGGGTGGTACTGTCATTCAGACCTGATGGTACTATTGCATTCAACTTAAGCTCCAATTCACTTCTTTCTAATCTGTTCTCCCACCAGCCTCCTCTACCATCCCTTCTCACAATATCCACTATGCCAAATAATAAGTTAACACCACCTGGACATTGCATGGAATGTCTATAAAGGGCATTATTACTGTTAGCTTTTTCAACAGCATTCATGTGCTCATAGATACGTTTTGGACTTCTCTCCATTTTACCAATATAAAAACTTTGACATCCCATGCATGCTATATAAACCAAACATGTGCTTCCACAATTCCCTGTCAGCAATGAAACATTTTATAATGGATTACCTACTACCACTTGTACGTCTTATAAAATGTATTTATATTGTTGACATCTTCCACATTTTCTAGTCCCCTTATAAGGGGAATCATACTCTGGGAGGTCTAGGGATGCTCCAACAAGAATTTAAGGTTCCATCCTGTTTTTACAACAAAACAAGTTTTTTCTTCTACAGTCTTGTATACTTCTGGACTGGATTTAAAAAGGACCCAATTTTTGGATAGTATATCCTCAGTATCCTTATACAGGTCACCAAACTGAACTACCATAGAATTAGTGAACAGAACAGGTGTGACCTCATGTACCGTGTTCATAACACCTTCTGAGGTACCTAATAATGGGCAATATTTGGTACCCCAACCTTTTAACACTTGTTCTCCTGTTTCTAAGAGTATAGATTCTGGGTAACCTCTTTGTTTAAACATCTGTATGAGGTGACCTAAGTTCCAATTTAAAACCAGTGATATCAGAACACATTCTTACTTGCCCTAACCATTTGCCCTTTAATAACATTCCTCCTTACCCATATAGGATGACAACTATGAAAGTCCAAGTAACAATTTGAAAAGGTGGGCTTCCTGTATAATCTGGAACCAAATCTCCGGTTCTCCATGTCTTTAATAATCAAAAACTAAATCCCTGGTTCTCCATGTCTTTAAAAATAGTGATCTCCAAGTAGTTAACATATCATCAGTGTGTGTACACATGAATTTAAAAAAGCCACAAATGTTGTTAATAAAATTATCAAATTCTATCCTAGGACTGTCTTCATTTTTCCACAGAATGAAGGTGTCTTCCAGGTATCTGAAATACAAGGTCCATTGTTGCCTAAAACTAGAAGTGAAAATATGGTGTTTCTCTCAAGAGTAAAGGACCAAGATGGCGTATATGGGTGCACAACTGGTACCCATAGCATCTCCATTTAATTGTTTATAGAACCTCCCTTCAAAAATTATGAAATTATTTAAGAACACAACTTCCATAACATCTATTACAAAATTAATTAATGAATTCTCCAATGAATTTAATTCATAAATGGCCTCCCTGAAAAGTTGTAAGCCCTCTTCTGTGGAATTGAAGTAAAAAGGTCAATTAACATCAATAGTTGAAAAATTATAAGTATTTGTAAAAAATTCATGTTTGATTTTAGACAAAAAAAATCCCAGGAGTCTTTTAATATATAGTTTTCTGACCATAGCGAATCCTTCAATAATCTATTCACAAAGACCCCTAATGAATAATTAGGGCTATTATGTGCTGGTACTATCAGAGGAGAGGATAAGGTTAATAAAATGTCCTCATTGGTGGGATGCTCGCAAGGAGACAAGCAACCTTAATGACACCCCCACTGGCTGTCTTTGTTGTAGATGAGGCAGATTCCCACCTCAGCAGAATAAATGTGCTCGAGTCTGCCTGGGGAAGCTCAGTGGTCAGCAAGTGCATGAGCAAAAGCATGCGAAAAAAGACGAGGAAGTGTTTGAGTGTAATTATTGCATAACAGAATACAAGTTATTAATAAATGGGATGCATAAAGGGTAGTATTCAGAACGTCGGAGAGGAATTCATTTTCAGATAGGTCGTCTGGATTATGCTGCATTTGATTAGTGAACTGCAGTTACTAGTTAGTACTTACACAGAGAAATGGTTTCTTTAAGTGAATAGCACACTTAAATAGTGGAAAATAGTAGCCACTTTATGCTTTATTTGGATAAGGGTGTGGAGTTATGATGACAACGGTTGGGAAGAGCAGGATAAAGGGTGTTGAGATGTGCACACGTAATATTAAAGGTATTGCTTGTTAGTAAGATGTGAGCTTCAGTGAAGAGGTGAGAAGATTAATAGTAGACACAGCTTGTAGTAAACTAGTAGTAAGATCAAGAGTATAGTTATATACAGTATTTTAAGCAAGTTCATAGGTGAATGTATTGATCTTTTGACCTACTGACTTTGCTGTTGTCTAGTGGTGGTGCTGTTTATTTCCCAAATAGACATTGAGCTTTATTTTGAAAGTAGTTATCAAGTAATATTACTTTATTACCAGTCACAGGGAGTATATTCCATAGGTGTAGTAAAAGCTGTGTGATGTATGCATCTGCCCTCTTGTTACTGTTAATTATTTTAAGCTTAAGATTGTGTGTACAAGCATTTGTCCCTCTAGCTGTATGCTGCAGGCAAAAGGTATTTAAACAAGGCTGGTTCTGTCATAGGCCTGAAACCAGGACAGAGATTCCACTGTGCAGTCTTGTTTGCAGAGTAAAGCAATAATTCTTTCCATTTGTCTGAGTAGCTTGGATTGCCTTACCCTTGAATCTCCCTTGCCGTGAACTCCTATACTTTCTGATCCTGCACCAAGTACTTGCTGCAGAAAATGCAGAGAGCTGCATTGTACTCTAGAACTGGGTGAAACAGCATAATGTGTAGATACATAGTGTGGCTAGCCATTCATTTTAAGCATTGTACTGCATACTGCCGCGTAACAGCACTATACATGGGTATAAAGGAATCCAGGGGAGGGCAGCTGCAGTCGTGAGAGCAGGATACACAGGTAAATAGGTAAGTCACAAGTTCTAAATCATGCCCTGATCTTCTGTAACCAAATGAGGCTACTGAGACAAAGAGGGAGCAAAAGTCATGGGAGGCAGAAAGTGGGGAGGGGAGTTATCCCTACAACAGCAGTGGGTTATTTGGAGACAACTGTTGCACCCTACTACCAAAAAAAGTCTGACCCTAAGTAGTGGAGAAAGAGATAGTCACCAAAAGGGATACAGCATCGGACATGACTGCTCGTAGGCTTGCAGTGCTTAAAAGGGAGCATTACTTTCCCATAAAGTTTACTCATTTTATGGTCTTGGGAGTGGGGTGGATTTTCAGGTACCAATGGCTAGTGTTTACTTGAAATATGAAGGGAGTCAAGTGAACCCACAGGTGGAAGTGTTTGACGATGTGTCAGCAGGTGTTTCAATAAGAGATGATTGTGACAATACAGTATTGTGTATACATGTAACTACCTGCAGCTGGACATGAAGACAATCGCACGAGAAAGGCCACAGTGCCCACGCTTCCACTCCAGCTAAGGTTTGTGATGTGGCTGTTGTGGAGTGTGGGATTAATTAGCAGCAGGGAGCCAGAATCTGAGCCACAGCTGTTGAAAAGTACTGGACTTCGCTTGGAAGAGTTACATGATAGTAACAAGCCTGAATTTGAGGCACCATTGTCAGAATATACCAGACTTCATTTGGAAGGACTATGGAGGCTCACAAAGGAAGAGTTGCAACAGACTCAGTTTTTGTACTGTACTTTATCAAACGTGGCATGATGTACCCCTGGCAGACATCAAACTTTTAGATAATTTATTTGTGGGCAGTGGAATGGATCTTGGGTACCATAGCCACTACCCACCATATATCATGGCAAATGTCAGGGTTCCTTTCCTTATGGTGAATGTCAGGGTTTCTTTCCTTATGTTTCTGCTTTGCCTAGAGTTTGCCTGGGATTCTTTGTTAAGCACCTCTCAGCACTGTTAAGATCAGTTCTTGTGCTAGGGAAGTGGTTAACAGTTTTGTCCTTTTCCTGATTTTGGAGCATAATCGCACCACTCTGTGCATGGCAAGATATTATTTGGAATGTAAATATAGTAGCAGCAGTAGCTCAGTAGGTCACATACATGCCTTTGATGCTGGAAGATCAGGAGGCTGTGAGTTTTCCCACCATAGGTGCTTGGATTAATTTTTCCAGTACTGACACTGCAGTGCAGCATAAGGGGGTTCTGTACTCCTGAGTGTATATTCCTTTGGATGAGATGTTAAAATGAGACCCGATCTGCTTGAGTTGGGATTGGCTTAAGTGATGTTAAAGATCCTACTGCATTTTTTGAAAAAAAAATGTAGGGGAAAGTTCCCTGATGTTCTGGCCAAATTTCCCCTTAGTTATTAAGAATACTACCTCGGATCTCCCCTGGAAAGAAGACACTGACCTAGTGGGAATAATCTGGCCAAGAAAAGCATAAAAGTAAATAAATGTAGTCATCTGTTATTTAAATACAGTAAACTGATACCCAGTTTCAAAAGAAATTGAATATGTATCTTCCCTGTGTAAAAGAGAGAAGCTAAAGTGTCATGCTTCAAGAAATGAGGATCATGTCAATAACTTTGACTGCATTGTCCAAAAACAGGGCTCACTGTTTCTTCATCAGTGTTTTGTTTTAACTTTACAATGAAATCTATTATAGAAATGGATATGTGCATTTTTGAGTAATAATTTCATGTGAGTATTCAAGCATACAGTGTATAAATACTGATTAAAATGGTACCCTGATTGCTGTTTGGGTATATTCCAAACCATGCTCAACGTACTGTAAGATTTCTGCATCGATCACTCTAGTGAGACTTCCCCAGCAGGCACTGTGACCACACAGACAGACAGACAGACATTAGTAGCTTACCTAGCAGAGCCATATTTGGCTCATCCTGCACTCTGTACCATTCGACATTCTTGCAGCTTTTTTGTGAATTGGTGTGTCTAATAATTGTTGAAGGGGTAAACTGACAGTATGGCATGGACTGAGTAAATTATGTAAATTATTCAGATGTCACAGAATGATGTAACTTCTTATATCTTTTATGGTAGAGTGATAGCCAAATTGTTGCATGTAGCCTCACTGATTTGTGACCTCGTATCAAAGCCTTGCTGTTCTCACTTGCCACAAAATGTTTTCCAGATCCTTGGTATGATGTTATGTTATTGTATATTATCATTAATTATACTTTCATTGATAACCGTGGAGACATCATTTTTAGCGCTAGTGCTTGACATTATTGGTTTGTAATAAGACGCTTATTATTACTTTTACTGTTTCAGATGCTGCAATTACTGGATTCTGGGAAGATACACTTGAAATAATTGCAGAGTCAGAAGTAATGCAAGATGTATGCTACACTTCAGTTGCACCTGGCTTAATGCAGTATCTCCAGAGCATCACACAGCTTATAATATCACTGATAGTAGTAATTGCTGACCACAAGTCATCCTGTGAGACTCTTCCAGATGTCCTGCATCAGTTAAATCCCTCACAGATTTTCTGTCGACTTCTGCAATATAAATTTTATGAAGTACGTGTGTTGATCCTGCAGGCATTGTTGGAGGAAGAAGTAAAAGGCTATGCACAGAGTCTTGTTTCTGGCATGCAGGAAACCATGATTACACTTGCTATGGAAGAAAAGCAACCAGAATGCCTCAGTAAGGTGTGTACATCTGTTTTATAATGCTGAGTCTGTGTGATATTTTGTTTTTATTATTTCCTTATTTCTTTGTGTCAGTTATGTTAACAATATGTAGGGATGACTTATTGATTTTCTCTAAAATAAACAACTGTAGTGGCAGCTCTAACTGTCTTAGCCATACACTGAGGAGGAGTGTATGTGGGTGACAGATTGTTATTTTTTAAATTTTACCTTTCAGAAACTAGTATAGAACTCCTTTTCAAATTTCATAACTGATAGGTTGCTGAGCTGTTGATATTACTTAACGTCACTTGTCACGCACGAGCTATTCATACCTGTTAACCTCTTTGAGCAAGAAATCTGGACAAAGCCAAAAGTAAAAGGGGGACAAAAGCCCAAAAATAGGGACACATTTTAAATATTGCTATTATAAACTCAAGTGTCTATTGTGACGTCAATCCTCAACAATTTGCTAGAAAACCAAAAAATGTATGAGGAATGGGCAGATATATATGAGGGAAAATTGTATTATTATTTATTATTTTATTTTACATTTGTTGATCGGGATAGTCCAACTGGGCTAGCAAGCCCCTTTTCAGTGGAGGCCCGGGGAGAAAATCTCCACAGTCAATACAACTGAAAATATACAATAGAGTTTACAGATGACACAAATATTTTTCACAATGGTGTAAAAATAAAAAGCTATACGATTTTGGCAATAGGGCAATATGAACATAAGTATTAGTATACCATTAAGGTTTCTATGCAGACATGAGTTGTAATATTTCATTGCAGTTCCTATGTATCCACATTTAATAGTAGAGAGAAGGGTATTGCAAATTTAAGTAATGAAAGATAAAGAGGTTGCTGACGTGAATAAAACTGCCAGTTTATTTGAACATTCTGCAAAAATCTGGACAGTTGAGAGGTATGGAGCTATTGTTTGGTAGCAGCAGAGTAGTCAAGGGTTATGCCATTGCATAGGAGGTCAACTCATTTGGCTTTTCCTCCTGCTTCAGCCTAGCTTATGAATAATTGTAATATGTAGTAATGCATACAACTAATAGACCACTCACTGCTACAAGACAAACTATTCGAAACTGGCATTAGTGCAGACTCTCTACTCCGGTTTAAAGATTTTCTTTCCAACAGATCCCTTAAAGTAAAATTAGGAACCTCCTTCACTAATACAGCAGCACTCCTTAATGACATCTCTCAAAGATCCATCCTTGCACCTCTTGTTTTCCCTATATTCATTAATAAACTCCCTTATGACCTACCACACATTCCACTCATATTATATGCAGATGATGTGGTCATCTTCATATCCACCAGTCACACCCTACAGTATAAACTCCGCTCCAAAATGACCTGTATTCACTCAACCAAAGGCATTTACAACTCATTTTCTTATTAAACTCCACTAAAAATCAAAGTTATTCAGCACACAACAGTCTCACTAAAGCTCCTGAGATAGTTCATATCACATATATAAACACTCCACCATAGAAACAACCACCTCATTTGAATACTTAGGAATCGGGCTTCACTCAAATCTTAATTTCCAGACTTTTCTGGGAGCGAAGACTCTCCCCCCTGTATGGCATCCTCAGCAATGTCAGCCATAAGCAAAGGAATTCTACTTGACCAGTGGAAGTACAGACTATCACTGCCACAGCATCAAAACAAAATCAAATGCCTTACAAAACTTCTCGAATAAAGTATGCCATTTCATCACAAACTCATCTCACCAAGAATACCACTGTGTAACCCTCTCTAAAGCTAGATGCCTGCCAATTAACCAAAGATCTGACCACCTTCTGGCATCCCTTCTCTTACAAAACTCTTGTTCCTGACTCATTCTCACCTCTAACAGTCCAACTCTACCCTAAAACCTCATACCACAGCCCAAGACATCTCTCACAATCTATCCCCAATCTTGTTACATTTGTACCAGTCATGCTTTCTCCACACTAACCCTAAACTCCAAGAATCACTATTGACCTGCCAATGAGAACTCCCGGCATACGCAGAGTGTAGAACTGAATGTGAGAAAAACCTGCGCATACAAGCTTCATGTTGGTGCCGTCAGCCTCATTTCATCTGGTAAATCTCATTACCTTTCCTATCTCTGTTCTCTTCTTTGCAGGCATTAATTCATCCTGGCAACTCTGCTGAAATGTTTGCTCACTCCTTAATCTCTTTTTTCCCCTCCTTTCTCTCATTTTTGCTTAATTAAACTAGTTGAAAACAACAGAGTTAAAACAAAAGCCAGAGAGACAACCTATGTATTACTTGCTCTCATCTCTACTTTGCTTATAACTTGCCTTTCAAATTGTCATGTGTAAAGTTTATATAACTCTCTAAAGTTTGTACAGATACATCTATGTTTTTATCTGCCTTACACTATGTATAACTTTATCTCCTGTTTACATTGTGATATGCTCACATGGGCTTTGCATGTAAATAGTCCACTCATATCAGTGAACTCACCTCAATAAAGAAATGTAAAGTAAAATACAGTGGGATACTGTACTGGGTAGTTATTCAACATTATTAACATTCAGCCGAGATTTTAGCTGAATCATCATGAAAAACTAAAATGGTTTAACCATATCCAAACCATGACTTGTTTGGGAATACAAAGAATCTTAACTTAGAACTTCATTTTATTCTAAATCTAACTCTGAAGATTACATCAGCAGTGTAGTTTATAATATAATTTGATTTTTTTTTTGTAATATAATGTTAAAGCAAAATGGTCATTTGCCAGTTTTAAATGTTTGCATGCATTGATAGTCGACTGCAGTAATATAGTAGCAGACTACACCTACTACAGGGCCTGTGTGAGGCCCAGTTAGGCTTGTTTCTCCACGTGTGTACTGCTTGATACTTAATGCAGCACTGTTAGTATCCTTTTGCAGTTAGCAGTATAGTTTCTGCCTTGCTGAATGAATCTGTGTGTTACTTATACATTTTGTATACAGCAGAATACATGCAAGAAATAAAGAAAACATAAATGAAATTCATTCAGTTTTTGACTTAATCAAACTTTTACACCATATACTTAAATTTTTCACCATGCTTTGCATAATTTGTGTCACTGCTTAACTATTTTTCTTCCTCCTACCATTTTGCTCCAGGTCTCCCACCTGCATAGCTCTCAGCTTCTTAGTACAAAAACCAGGAACAAAGTAAAAAAAAAAAAAAATCAGGAGGGACAAAGGCCCAAAATCATGGAAGGTTTTTAAATAGTGCTCTTATTTACTTAGTGTGTAGAACAGCAGGTTTTACTTTCACATGCCATTTTTGACAGATATGAAGTCTGAAGCTCAGATGTCTGTCATTATTTAGTGTGATCAACAGTTGGACAGAAAACCACAAAGTTTATGAAGAACAGATAAAAAAACATGAGATAAAATCACGTACAATTGACAGGTGAACTCACGAGTTCACCAGTGGAAGTCGGCATCTGGCACTGATAAATGTTCATAGTGTTTTTGTTTTTCCATGCAGGAGTTAGTCATACTGCTTTGTTTTTCCCCAATATTCCATCCTGTAAAACATTTATAAACAGAAGTGCACCTACAGAAACATTTCTTTAATGATGCAGCACCAGAAAAATGTTTGAGAGCTGCAACATTATTGCATATAGTGATGATATGCTATGCTATAGATTGTGGTGACACTTTTCATAAGTTCATAGGTAGGTACTAGGCTATCGCCCCTAGGGTCTATACAAGCCTAGCCAAAAAGGTACCCTGGTTTTCGCCACCCAAGAAAATTATTTTCCTGTGCCTCTGTTGAGCAGAGCCACAGAGGTGATCCCTAGGGTGAATTTTCTATTTCCCATCCAATCATCAAGATTTTTCTTGAAGAGTGTTAATGAGGAGTTTTATTTGATATAGATAGGTAGTTTGTTCCAGAGTACGGAAAGTCTCTGGGACAGGAATCTTTCCCTCCAGCATGTTCTGTTTATTGTGGTGACAAGACTTAGGTCCCTAGAGCGTGTAGCTCAGGGCGATATGTGACGGAGTAAAGCTGGAATTTTTTGAGATGGTCTGCTTAGGGCATCTGTTTGAGGCCGGTAATCCTCTTTGTGAGGTATTTCTGTGGCCTTTCCAGTTGTTGTAGATGTCTTGTGAGGTACATACCAGAAGGGGCGCTGTACTCTCTAATGGGTCTAATGAGTGACGAGTAGAGGGGAACAATGACCTCTTTCTTCCTGGATAAGAAACCTTTTGTGATGAGGTGTGCCACATAGAAGGATTTCCTGACTACTGTGGCGATGTGATTATCAAAGGAGCGACTGCTGTCCACCTGTGTCTCAAGGTTTCTTATCACACTTTCGGTGTTAAGTAGACTACCACCTATGTGGTAGGTCATGGGTACAGAGTTTTTACCAAAGGGGATGAGAATGCACTTTTTGGCATTGAGCTTGAGGACATGGCTTTGACACCAGGCATCTGTCTCAGTGAGGCCCTTTTGTAGGATGTCCACATCGTTAGGAGTTTCGATTATGTTTGCAGTCATCTGCGAAATTCATTAGCCAAAGACCTGTAGATACCAAACAGGAGAGGACCCAGGACTGAACCCCGTGGTACTCCACTTGTCACTGGTCTGAAGTCAGATTTGGAGTCTGTTACTTTCACAGTGTGGGTTCTGTCAGGGAGCCAGCTGGCAACCCATCTTGTGACATAGGGATTTATACCTAGTTTAGTGAGTTTATCTGTAATTCCAGAGTGGGGGAAGGTTTTAAAAGCCTTGGTGAAATCTAGATAGGCTGTTTGAACCACCTTACCCTCGTCTACGGCTTTAGTGACTGCTTTAAAGAAGTCTATCAGGTTTAGGAGACATGATCTGCCTTTTACAAACCCAAACTGGGTGGGGTCCAGAGTTTGGAGATTACCAATGTCTTTATTTATAAGTTCCATGATGATACGTTCCATGGCCTTGCAGACCAGGCTCATTACGCTAATGGGGCATTAGTTCCCAGGGTCCATGGTGGCTTCCCCTTTGTGGAGTGGGATAACTGTTGTGGTGCATCATTCAGTGGGCACAAAGCCTGAGGTGAGGCTATGACTGAACATGGTGCTTAGGTGAGGTGCCAGTTCATTCTGTAGTTCATGTAGAATGCAGCCTGGGATGTTGTCAGATCCCATGGATGCTGTGTTCTTGGCTTTGGAGAGTGGTGTTTACCTGTGCAGCTGTGATTACAGGAACTTTGCATTGTTCCGGTATAGAGATGGGCCCTTTAGTGGGTGAGGGGGGGGGGGGTAAAGTTAGCACTGAACCTATCTGCCAGGATGTTAGCAACATCAGTTGTTCTGTATATGTAGTGCCATTGTGCTGTAACTCAGAGCAGATCTGAGTGTTTCCATTGAGATTCTTGACATAGCTATAGAATGCTTTGTGGTTGTCTTTAGAATCAGTGGCAATTTTTTTTTTGTAACTAGCTTTGGAGGATTTTATGAGGGATCTCATCTTCTTACTGAGGCTGACCAGGGAGTTCCTCCAATCATGGGATTTTACTTATTTTTGCAACAGTTTGTTTCTTCTGTTATAGAGTTTGTTTATGGCAGGGAAACACCAGATTGGCTTCCTTTTTTTGGAGGATAGCATCTTGGTTCTGTTAGGGATAGCACGATCCATGCACTCGTGTAAGTGCTTATAAAGTGCATTTGTGTAGGATTCAGCAGTCGTACCTCTATTGTCCATCTGCATGGGTGTTGTGAAGTTTGCCACTTCTGTCTTAAGAAGCTGAAGTTGGCTTTGGAGAAATTTTTTACGGTGGTTTCCCTAATGGAGGGTGGGGGTGGGATGTGGATGTCTAGGTTGATTAGCTTGTGGTCGGATCTGACCAATGAGAAATTGTCCTCTGGTGTGGAACACCGGTCACCCATGTTGGTAATGACCAGGTCTAGGATATTGCTGCCCATGGTGGGGCTGTGGATAAGTTGATCCAAGACGCTGGAATTTATGAATTCCAGAAAACGTTGCTTGTGACAAGAGTTACTGTTGAGTTAGTATATCGTTTCCATATATGATATCACTAGTTGATGAGCCTTGCATATGTTGTCAAGTTCATGCTTTTCCCACATTATTGACTTTTGTTTTACCCTTCCTTTAGTGCCGGTGGTAAGATTTTTGGGAAGCTGCCAGCGTTAACGGTTTCACATAACACACATGATGCACAGAAGGCATGTAGAATATTTAGCAGAAACTGCTGTCCTTGGAACACAGCCATTGATTTGTATGTTGCTGTTTTTCCTTTTTTTTATTATTATTAATATTATTATTACCCTTTGCCTGAATTGGTTGTTAGTGAAAAGTTAAAACAAAAAATGTCACAAATCATAGCTTAAAAGACAGTGTTGGCACGCATACTGTCATTAAAACCACTTTCTATTTAAGCTCATCGTGCAAAATGATACAAACAATGTCAAACACTGGGTTTTGGAAACAGTAGTATGTGGTATTTGTGCCTAATGGTATCAACGAAATTTCATTAAACAAAAGTTGAAGTAAAATTTCTTAAACAGTTTTAGTGACACTAAAATAGGGTAAGTACTTGTCTGTTACAATTCAGGCAAAATATTGTCATGTTGTACATTGTAGATAGAACTGCTGAAGTGGCTTACGTGTAACATCACACAGCCCTACTGATGGTATATAAGCAGTAGCATTAGGACCATGTGGCAAATACTAAGCATAAATACATTGTCTAGATTACAATTACTGGTGTAATAGTGTACATTGATCATATTTTATTTTTGGTAGCGCTTAGTATAGTAAAAGTTAAAAGCTGCGCCATCTGTTTATTCTTTTTTTGTAAACAAGAAACATCTTTATTGAATTACCACTTATGCTATTGGTAATCATACATTTATATCAATGAAAACAAACATATCGACATATTTTCAGTTGCAAACGTTAAGCATCACCTATAATATTCTATAGAGTCATTATCAGTCAGACATAACATAGCTTATTCAATTCCTGCCTTTCCTTAAACCTCATTCCTCTTCAAAAACATTATTCTACATGTATTGTTCCTGCAGTTCCATTTTTTTTGTATGTAATTTACTCCTACCCTTTTCTAAAGATCCCAGTTCCACTTGTTTTATCTCTGTTACTGTATACACTACTTCTAGTAGTTTGGTTTTGACTTTGATTTCCATTTTCTAGTAACTGCTTTTTTTTGGTATCCACCATAATTAGACTCAACAAGGCCTTACTATGTCTAGGCAATTCTGATTCTATATCACAGCTCAAAAAATCATTTTCTTATACCATTTTTCTGACCCACTACTTCTGACTAAGTAGTCTCCAGAGAAATGTTTGTGTAGCTCTAGTGTATCCCTTCAAATCAGTTTGTCCTAAACTTCCCCGTTCTATTGGAAGGAACAACTTATTCCACACGACTGTTACCCTGTTCCCTGCCCAGATAAAATCCTTCATCTTTTTATTAATTTTTATTAATTGCTATCCACAATTTCTCCTCTGGTTGATAAAAATATGCCTGATCTGTATAAAAGTAAAGGGGCTAAAAACATTTTCACTGCTTGTATCTCACTATCCATATCCATAAAACAAAGCTTCCATTTTCTCAGTTTTGTATTATCTTTTGTTTAGTCTCTTTCCAAGTATCCTTAGCTGGCATAACAGAATCCTTTTAACCCATACTCCTAAGTACTTCATGTTATCATGTCCTCATTAATATGGGTATTGCTAAACCAATTTGTATTTAGGTCCATAATTTACAGCTGTTGTCTTTGTTTTATCTTCATGAATTCTATTATATTTTTTGTATTATCTTTTGTTTAGTCTCCTGCCACATATCATTAACTGCCACACCAGAATCATTTGTAATCCGTGCTCCTAAATACTTAATTGTATTATATCCCCATAAATATGGATATTGTTGAACCAATTTGTGTGTGGGTACATAATTTACTGCTATTGACTATGTTTTAACTTATTAAATTTGTATCCAGAAAAGAGTTGAAACTGTCTCATAATGTTCCACAACACTGAAATGTCCTTTTCTGGTTTTATCAGGTGGAAAATAATATCTGCAATTAAAGCCAACTTTTCTTGAGTACCGTACTGATTAAATCCTTGAATTTCTTAGTCCCTTTTTTCTTTGCAATTGGTTCTAAATGTAATGCAAATAACAAAGGGGAAAGTGGACACTCGGACACCTCTGCCTGGTTCCTCTTTTCAAACAGAACATATTAGAGAGCCCCCCCCCCCCAATTTAATTTTCACCTCCAATCCCTTGTATATTCTCTTACATATTTCGGAAATTGTATGAAAGTCTGTATAAAGCAGAGAAATATGGAGATCAAGAAAAGGTACAAATGAAGGTGTTTATGGATGAATTAAATATGCCAAGATTAGAGGTAGGCAAGGCTCAGTGACTAATAGTTAGGATAGGAGGCTAAAAATGGTGATGTATAACCACTCTACAGGAAAGTCCCCATCCCATAAATAGATGGTATTCCTGTAGAACTATGGAAGCTAGGAGCAAAAAAACTGATAACGATCTGGATAATTTTAACAGTATTTTAAGAGGAGGAGAAGTACAAACATCCTGGAAGAAAGCAGTGGTGGCTGTAATACCTAAAGATGGCAAAGATCCATCAGATCCAACTTCATATAGGCCCAATTCAATACTAAACCATGATTATAAAGTGTTGAAGTCTATAATGGTAAAAGAAAGGCAAAATGATGCCAAACTTGATAGATATGGTTCAGTGTGGTTTTGCGGAAGGGAGCTGGACATTTCACAACATTAACAGAACATTGAAGATTGAAGCAGAATGTAAGAAAATGCCACTGTTATTAGTGGGTCTTGATGCAGAGAAAACATTTAATAGAGTAATCTGGGACTTTATGAGTAAGGCAATGGAAACATTTACATCAAATGGTAAGACTGATTACAGGGATATATGAGGGATCAGTGGTGAAAACTGAAGTGGGTGGATTCCCCTCTGATAATTTCTGCTTGAGCTGAGGAACCATGCAGGGATGTCCTCTTTCCCCTTTGTTTTTTGCATTGTATTTATAACCATTGTCAAAGAAAATAAGGGACTCAGAAATTCAAGGATATAATTGTTATGGTAGTCAAGAAAAGCTGGCTGTATTTGAAGATGATGATATTTAATACAAATAAAACAGAAAAGGACATTACAGTGTTATGGAGCATTTTGAGACAGTTTCAAATCTTTTCTGGATACAAAATTAATAATCTAAAACATAGTCTATAGCAGTAAATTGTGTACCCACACACAAATTGGTTCAGCAATATCCATATTTATGGGGATATAATACAATTAAGTATTTAGGAGCATGGATTACAAATGATTCTGGTGTGGCAGTTAATGATATGTGGCAGGAGACTAAACAAAAGATAATACAAAAAATGAGAAATTGGAAGCTCTGTTATATGGATATGGATAGTAATATACAAACAGTTAATATGTTTTTAGTCCCTTTAATCTTGTACACAGGTCAGACATATTTTTATCAACCAGAGGAGAAGCTGTGGATAGCAGTTAATAAAAAGCTGAAGGATTTTACCTGGGAGGGGAAGATGGCAAGATTCAAGTTGGCTAAACTGATTCTTCAAGTAGAACAAGGCAAATTGGGATTACCCAATTTGAAGCGTTATTTCAGAACTACAAAGTTAAAGCTCCTATACCTAGCACAAGAAGAAACCTATAATTCAAAGTGGAATGTGATGAGGATGAAGTGGGGGGAAGCTAAAGAAACAAGGATAGACCTGGGTTTTGGATGCAGGCCTTTAAGAAGAGCCAACATGGGAATGGAGAAAGGATATTCTGCTAATAGGGATGACTGCAGGGATACAGACAGTAGCCGAGGGGACTGGGCTGGAATTTATTGGAGAAAACTGGCAAAGGAACCAAGGTATTGGAAACAAATAACTAGAGAGGGAAAGGTAATAGAATTGGAAGATGCCAGGAATTTATATGGACTGCGTAGAGATTGCCTTCCCTATCAAGGATTGATATCAGAGTATAGGCAAAGAGAAGGAAATGGGGGGGGGGGCAGAAATGAAAGAACACAGGCTTCTGTTAAAAAAAGGAATAATTAGTAGAGCATATAAAATATTGCATAATAACTATAAGAATAAACCAGAGGAGGTTAGAAAGGGTTGGGATGAGAGATTGGATAATTCACAAAGAAACAATGGGGGATATATGTTTTCCTCCCAAATATGCAACAAAGTCTAGAAGATCTAGGATTTTTCCTTGGAAATTTTGCATAGATATTTTTATACCCCAAGCAGGCGCCAGAGAATTTTTCCTCAGGTAGACAGCAAATGTTGAAGGTGTGATAGGGAAGAAAGAGATAATTGAGAACATAGTTTCTGGGAGTGTAATGAGCTGGTAAACTTTAAAGATTCCCTGCAGACAGCTCTATCAGAGATATTGGGTGAGCATTTATGTAACTAGGGAAGTGATTTTTCTGAGCTGTGATAACAGAATCGGAATTGCCTAGATATAGTAAGACCTTGCTGAGTCTAATTATGGTGACTGTCAAAAAACAATTACTAGAAAATGGAAATCAAAGTCTAAACCAACTGTACTAGAAGTAGTAAATATCGTAACAGAGATGTAGGAGCAAATTACATAGGAAAAATGGGAATTGTGGAAACAATGCACACAAAGGAGGGATAAGGTTTAAAAGAAGGCAGGATATGAATGAGCTATGTAATGTCTGACTGACAATGATTGGGTAGATTGTAAGTGATGTGTAATGTTTGCAAATAAAATTAATTCAGTAGGGTTTGTGGTGTAAAATGCGTGGAACTAAGATTGTCAGTATGGTTTGTTTTCATTTATATAAATGTGTGATTGCCTATGTCGTAAGTGATAATTTAATAAAGATGTTTCTTGTTTAAAAAAAAGAACCTGCATTTTAGGACACCATATACCACATTTTTGATTAGAATCCAGGTTCTTAGGCCTTATCTCTGATTCAGAATATCTATAGTTTGTTAATTTAGGGAAGGGGTAAATAATGATAAAAACTAGAAGAAACGTGAATACACAAGGCCAGCTCATATGTGTATGGTCCCTTCTGATTGACCTCAGAGAATTGGCTATCATGCATTGTTATGAGCACAGAAAACCACCAGTGTCATATTATATTATAGTAATATGACCTCAGAAAGACTGGAAACCAGACCTGTGACCAGTGAGATGGGCCAATCAACCATCCTTACTGCCTGTTTGTTAGTGTCATAAATAATAATGTCCAACCTGACCTAGAATTAAAATCAGTGTTTATTGAACTGATAGTAAACTTACAAATATGCAGGTCTTCTCCTGCAGCACTGCAGTAATTTTCGTTCAGCTAAATCAGATTAAAATATGCAGTGCTTCTGTTTTTCCCCACAGTAAAATATTTCCTGATTTTTTCCCAGTTATTTCAGTGAATCTGATTAATTAGCAGTAAAAGCACTAGCAGCAGATAACGTATGTTGCTGATAAAGTACTGTATTGGTTAATTTTCCTTTGTCTTTTAATTGTGATTGGCTGAGAGTACATATCGTGTTATGTTGTGTTTAATGTGGAATAAAATTGCCAGTGATTTGTGTGTCCATTTCTGTGATACACCCCCGGTATTTGATATGCTTATGGAAAAGTTTGGTGCATGCAGGGAGTGTAAGGTACATACACTTCCCTTTCTGTGTAGCACCTTGCATGGCTTGTCTCCTAACTACATTGATTGAAACTGAAAAGTTGAATATCCGGATTATTCAAGCCATAGGGAATACTCTGTTGGCTATCTTCCTCAGAGCACAATTATGGTGTTTGTATTCCATTTGTATTAACTGAGGTTTAGTGCAGCATACCTTGCTTTTTATCTACTTTTATTGCATCATCTACAAATTCCCTCATTATTATCTGCAGTTCTCTTAAATCTTTTCCTCTTATACCATAAAGTTCTTTCTGTACTATCCTCTTCATCATTCCATGCATCCTTAATTGTAATACTTTTCATCAATATTTTTTAATCGTGTTAACATAAAGCTGTTGGCCTCCATTGTTCATTCTCTTTCTCCAGCTTGTCTCCCTTCCCATATACATTTTGCCACTGTTCTCAATCATTCTATTTTCCATAGCCTCAGTGTACCGTTCATTCAGTACCTTTATAAAACTACTTTCTGATCACTTGCAAACTTTTTAGAATACTCATAGCCTCTACCATCCAATTCAGATGTTCTCTCTGTTTTAACTTCTCCCACCATTGCATCAGTTTCTGCTAGCAGTATGTCGCTACACAACAATTCTCTCCCCTCTTAAAATTTGAAAGTTTAATGACTTATATCCAGATCGCCATCTGTTGACTACTCTTTTACTTTCCAATGTAATTATCTACTCATCCCATAATTTCTTATGTGTCCTATATAAATTCCCATTTGTGCTTTAGACAGTTTACTATTTCATCTTTTTAAATTTTCCTACATTCTAGTGGCTAGCTTCTTATCTCCCTTTCACCATAAATTTCTGTCTCCTTAAAAGTCAGTAATTTTATCTGTATTTCTTCTCTGAATTTCTGTCTGTATATCCCTCCCTTCATGTACAGACATAATTCTAACATTATTCACAGTTTAAACTTAATTCCTACAATCCCGTCTTTCTTTTCTCTGAAAAACTCTTTCTATATTCTGTATATACTATCCTGTGCTTGCTTTTCTAGTAATACCACCATTGACTCCAGGATTTGCAGTTGTTGTTGTTGTTGTTGTGTCTTTCGGCTTTTCCCGGTTAGGGGTCACCACAGCGGAACTCCGGTCCGCTAATGATTGGCAGTAGATTTTTACGTGCCGAGTTGTCGGCCCTGATGCACAACCTTCAACGAAGGTACGCCCATTCACACATGTCTCCACACAGAAGATGCTTTAGCTGAGAATCGAACAGGACAATGTCTTACTGTGAGGTGACAGCGCTACCGCAGCACCACCACCGCAGTGACTCCAGGATTTACAGTACGGTCTCAAATTTCTACTCTTTCCAAATTTCCTGTATTTCCTGTTTAAAATAATTATACACAGTCAATTTTTTCATTCATCTGTTGTATGCTTTTTTCCCCTTGAAATTTATTTCACAAACTTTCTAAAAATTCTTGTCATATTACCACAAGATCAGAAAGTAAAACTTTTCTGTTATTTATGTTGCTTTCTGAAATCACTAGTAAGCATGCTGTAATCAAGTTGTATTGAAAATAGGATTCCATGTCCGACAGCCACTTGAATCATACTTTGAATGTGTGGGTTGCACTTGAGGGAACAACATCCTTCATAACCTAACAGATGTGTGAAAGAATTGGTCAGCCATTTCCAGGCAAGCAAAGCATTTCCTAGCTCTAGTAGCATATCCTAGCAATTAACATATGTACCACAGCATTTTGTCATCTAGTTCTTATTTTTTGCTTTTGTTTCAACTGTGTTTCTTTATATCCACCTCTTTTTGCCTACTGTGCAACTCTGAGTAAGTCAGTTAACCAGACAGTGCTCCCAGGTTGTACATAAAAAGGTACCCTCGTGTCCAGTAGGCTTACTCAGTTAACAAATGTATAAAAAATGCAGACTTACAGTAGAATTTATAAAGACTTTTTTAAAGACCACAGGAAATCCAGTGTGCTAACTATGTATGCAGTCAAATGAGAACCAAGACTGTAGTTTAAAAGCATCCAGTAACACTTGTTTCAAAAGCTGCTCAAAAATGCTTAAATTTGGTATACTGCAGTTCCTACTCAGTGGACACTGAGTAAAAAGGAGATGTAAAATGGTGATTTTTTTTTTTTTTTATATATACTTTTTGCGCCCAGTGTCTGCCTGTTATGTGCCTCCCCTTGACCATTTGCCTGGAACAAGAGCTGACAGAGAGGCTATCGTTTAGGCAGCTATCAGTTTTGTTATTTTTACCCCTAACTCCATCCCACATGACCGGTTCGACATGCAGTATCACCAAGGCCATGCCACTCACTTCTGCAAGTCATGTAACATCTCAGGCACCCCTTCCACTCTAGAAGTCTGCACACCTGTGTGGTCTCCAGTCTGTGCTGGGGATTCTACCATGGGACCATGCACTTAGCCACATAACCCTAGCCCCTGAATAGAGGTGAGCTGGAAATGCCATGCTACTCCTGCTTTTCTGCAAGCAAGCTCTGGTCATTTGGGTCATAGTTAGGACTGTATAGCTCTACACTAACAGAGCTGGGAAAATGATGCCATATTTTGGACACACACACACACACAGTATTGAGAAAGAAATAAACATTTGTACTGAGACACAATCTAGCAACAGAGAGACTGACCCCTCATTATTTTGGGGGAATGCAGTGAATTATTAATTAAGACTTGACACTTAACATCATGCTCAGGATATTATCAAAAGTATAGGATTCTCTTTTCTGCCTGTAGTTATTTCTTAAGTAAAAGCTGAATGTGTAAATCTATAGTGAGAAAGATTCCAAGTGAGTATGAGAGACTATCCCAAGAATTACGACTTCTATGGAAAAAAGGACTGTTTACTGTATTTTGCCAAATTCTGCTCTAAACTAATCAGACTGACTGGCTGCTCTACATGTTTATACAGGTGCTAAAATTGCTCTGTTATCTGGATATCAAAATGCTGTTACCACGGATGATGATATATTCATTGATGAATGAGAAGGAACTTCTAAACTGGATTTTGAAATTGGCTTGTGGCCCTCATTACAGGTATGCTTTTTTGTTTATCAGCTGAGGATGGTCAGACGTTCAACATTATTTCCAAGGACTAGACTTTGTCATAATACATTTTTGTCACAGCCCTTTGTATTTTTTCATGAGTAAAAATGAGAATTCCTGTCTGTGATCCCAGCAGCCTGTTTGATTGTTGACCTGGGTGCCAGCGAAGTATGAAACAAAGTGCGCATGTATGTATGTGGTAGAGTTTAACTTTCATTGACCAGCTCTTGTGGTTTCTGTTTTGGTGTCATCCTGCACACTACCTAATGTACGACAGAAAACTAGTGAAAAGAATGCCAAAAAACATTAAATTCAGCACATTGAGTTCCTAATCCATTGACATTCCGAGTGGCAGATTATATTTTAATACTTGATCATTGTAAAATAAAATTTGTAATGCAGGTGGACTGTACCCCTTACTTGTGAGTGCAGACCCTCCACAACCTCTCCTACTAGTTCTAAAGTCACTGTATCATTGAAACAAATATGTTGTACTGCAGAAGGAACGTCTGAACTGGATTCTGAGACTGGATGGTGGCAGTCATTACAGATTAGTTCACACTGCCTGTTGCAACCATATGTTATGAATGCAGCTTGGGGGTGAAGGAAGCATGGCCTACTGTATTACAGTTTTTATTAAAATGTTTCATTTTATTCCTTTTATTGTTTTGCTTTTTCCTTTATTTCACAATGTTTGTGTTGCAGTATATTCCATTACTTGAAATTTCAGTGTTTTGAGAATTCATTGCTTAGTGTTTAATCTTTTATGGTATTGTTTACTGTGGCTATTGGCCTAAGAGCAAGTGAAGTGAAAAGTGGCTGGGGTTTATCAGGGCTTGGCATTAGAGTGCCAAACAGAGGGACAAAAAGTCCTTAACCATGGACATTCAGACCAAAGATTTAATTCTTTTTCTTGAGTGTGGATGTGTTTCCTCTGCACTTAAGGTGTATATCTGCACATTAAAATGTTTGTACCATTACTCTTATCTATTTACTTCACGGATTATATAGTTCTAGTAGTTTCTAAGCCTCTCCTTGGTCTGTCTAACCCATTGTTATCTATGGAGAGCATTCTGTAGTGACACTCCACATAATGAATTATGTTCTTAGATTACGTTTATAGAGTGTAAATCACCATAGACTGTGTTGTCTGCTTCTTTCATGACCTGAAAACTCTTTATGCATATGGAAGTCACTGCATTCTGTAGCTGGATAATACAGTGAGGTTTATCTCGATGTCTTTCATCATAAAATGATATTCTCTTCCTAGTCAAAACTATTCGTCTTATGAATTGTGCCCATATTGTCTCCTTTTCCCAAATACTGATTTATCTGATTCTCAGCCTGTTTGATATCTTGGAGGAGGCCTTAGTTATAATCCAGACCACTTTATCTATGCCCGAGTTCAGCACCTGTAATGCCTTTAGACCACATAACTGTGGTGGAGTATCTGTATTTGTCACAGACCCCATTATCTCTGAAAGATCTCTCATGATCCCTAGAACTTCCAGATGTCCAAGTTACACTGAATAAGTCTTAACTACCACATCACTGCTGGCTACAGATCATCTGTTGTGCTTCTTGGTTACCATAATAATTGCCAAAGTGCTTTAGATAAAATTATAATCTATCATCTCAGTACTGTTGCCCTAGGAGACTTTAACAAAACCGGACATGAAATGATACACCTTTACCACCGATAATAAACATGTGCAATGCTTCTTAGGCATTAATACCAATTTTATTCATTCTTCCCACTAGAGGCCTAAATACCCTGTATATTGCCTTCTCATTCATGGCTCCTTCTTGCATCTTCATCTCCCTTGTTAAATCTGACCAGACCTCCATTATCTTTTCCTGTAAAATTGTCGATAGCCCCACTGCAGATACCAACATCTTTACAGTTTTCTCAAAAGCAAACCCATTGCAACACATAGATGAGCTAAATAAATTCCAGAATTCCCTTCCTCTTGATGAGTCCATTGCCAAAGTTACTCCCTACACCTTTGATTTCTACTAACACCTAAATAGTTGCAGTGAGGAAGTTCCAGTTCCTATCTATTCCTAATATAGAGGGAAATTTAAAATGAGGTGGAGTACTCGTATCTGTAAAATGTTTAGCAAAATAAGACAATCAGTTAATACAGTAAATTTCCTTGTTCTCATTCAAAAATGCACTGAAAGTGGAGAGCAAAAATCTTTAATGCACCATTAAAAAGTGTAAAACTGAGTATGAACTCAGGGTAGTCACTTCCACAAAGGGAATTATAAATCCTTTAACTATGTCAGGAAGCTAAGCAGTAACAGCCACTAGACTGTGAGGTTGCCTACAATAATAGTGCTCACAGGGATCCCAAGGAAACTGGCAGTATTCTAGATGATAAATTTACCTTCAACATTACTGTACCCACCCACTGAGTTATTCCCTCTATCCACTAAACCTTCCCCGTAAAATTGCCAAGTTGTATTATGAGTCTGGATAATGTATGGGATTGCCTACTTATTGATGCTAAAAATAGCTTGGCTAAACCCTCTCAGCTACACAGGTTGCATTCCTGATGCTTGGAGTGCTGCCACTGTGAACCCACTACCCAGCATCTGACCTAACAGTGATCCGGGCAGTTATACATCCATTAGTGTCACCTGTCCTGTATGTAAGGCTATGGCATCCATCATAGCCAAGCTTATTAGCACAGGCATAGGCAATTATCTGGCCACTGACCCCAGACCAGTCTGTGGACAATGGTCACTGTGCCTATTTTGACCATACCAAAGCCTTCAGTATACTCCACAATGTGTGTGTTATTGGTAAGCTTACTAATCTTAATGTTAATCCCTGCATTATGTGTTGGATGGCTAACTGACTGTCAAACTGAACCCTCATAGTGAATGTTCAGGAACTTCTTGTGAATATAGAAATGTTACTTATAGAACAAATGTGAAAATGTTACTAATGGTGTGCCACAGGGCTCAGTATAAGGCCTCCTCCTTTTCAGTATATATTTGACTGATATCCAGTCTGACATGTCAGGCTTGTGATTATTTTGCATTTGCTGATGACTGCAAATTGCATGAGGTATCAACTTGCCTTCTCACAGACAGTAACTTCATAAAGGGCTTGCCTTTGCTAGTTTTTGGCTTACAAACAGAGGTCTTAAGCTAATGCTATGAATGCAGTGTGTTTCTGTTTGATAGAAAAATGTCACTTTGTATCATTTCGTCAGGGACTGTGGTGCCTCTGTTGAAGATTCACTATTATACCATGACCCCCCCAAAACGTGCACGCTGATTGGCCAGCGTGCCCGTTGTAAATCGAGTTATACTAATGGAAAAAGGTCCGGTCGCCCGGACTTTTTTCCATTAGTATAACTCGTTTTTTAAAACACTGTCTCACTATGTTAAATGGGTTTAACATAGCGAGACAGCTTTAAAATAAGCAACGGAGATCTCCGTTGCTTATTTTAAACTGTCTCGCCATGTTAAACCCATTTAACATAGCGACAGTGTTTTAACGGAGAAAGCAAGATCTCCGTTGCTTTTTGAAGTGTCTCGCTATGTTAAATGAGTTTAACATAGCGAGACAGTTAAAATAAGCAGCGGAGATGTCCGTTGCTTATTTTAAAACTGTCTCGCTATGTTAAACTCATTTAACATAGCGAGATTAAAAAGCAACGGAGATCTTGCTTTCTCCGCTTTTGCTCACAACTCTGATGTACTGCGCGGCGCAGTACATCAGAACTGCCGCGGATGCCAGACATCTGCGGAAGGGCAGTAAACAGGCATTATACTATGCCATTATTTAAGAAAAGTAATAGTTTCTTTTCTTAAATAATGTCATGGTATAATAGCAATAACCCACTTCTGGGTGTGGGTAATGCTAAATTTACCCACGGTTGGCTTTGTTTGGTTCCTCGGGCCTTGCCCTCGGGACCAAACCACGCCAACCGTGGGTAAATTTAGCATTACCCACACCCAGGCGTGGGTTATTGCTATATTATTTGCTTATCATGTCTTTGTAGTAGTTGAGAATTCTTTCTTTTTAAACCATCTAATTTCCAAAGTCATCTCTTGTAGAGCTAAAGCATTTTGCTGAATTTGAGAAGTCTGTGAAATTTTTACTTAAAAAAAACAAAAAACTTTAGTCTTGGGTCCCTTAATTCACCAGACAGACTGACAGCATTCTTCTTGTGCTCAGTCATCTACTGAGTCCTTTGAGGTGACCTTTGCCATATTTTTTCTAGCCTTGAAGGACACTGTCTTATTAAACTTCTTGCAGCTCTGCAGAACTAATGACTCCTCACACACTTGTACCAAGTATATTATACTGTATCAACAAATAACTAACACTTGTTGGTGGCCTAGGTACCTAACCCAGTGCATTCCACACACCTGTGGAACAAGATTCCCCCTTTATGTCGCACAAAACAGTACTCTAGCCATGTTCAAAGTTAATATTGATACTTGGATGGGCAGTCAGAAATCCTACCCCCAGGTTATCTTGCATAGCCCTTCTAGACAAAGAGGGCAAACACTGTTGATCAGACCCATTAATCTCACTACTTCTGTACGTAAGAGGTGTTTGGGTTAGCAGTCAGTGACTGCTTGCCCATTATCACCCTAGGGTTTCACTTACGTGCCTTCTCTAGTGGTGCTCGTGTGTGGAGTGGAACCAGAACAGAGTCTGTTTCACTTGATAAAGCTAGGGCAGCTCAGTAGTCAAAGTGGAAACACTTTGGTGGTCTGTGGTTAAACAGGCTAGATGGTGCAGTTTGTTAACCACTTTCACAAATACAGGATCTTCTCTTCATCACTGGTGACATTATTTAAGGAGTACAACTTTTAAGGGAGTATGTCTTACTGGTAGGTGTCCTCTTTGTTTGCTAAAATCCCGAGCATGTGCAAGAGCTTTGTACACCACTAATTTGGTACATCTGCTGTTAAAGAAGAATGCCAATGTAAAACCTGCTCACTGCATGAAGTATCTCCCAGCTTCCTTAGTTTGTGCGGAACCAGACGGATGGAATATTTATTTGTTTTTAACCAGGTAAATGAGCTGGTCATTAAGAGATATTAAATGATCCTCTTCAGGTATGAAGTCAGCCACAAGACTGAGATAAAATGGGATTCATGGGGTTAGTTTAGAGTATCAAGTCAGCCTGTATGTTTCAGAAGATCAGAGGAAGCTGCACTGCTAGAAAAAAACCTATACAGGCATAGATCTAATATGCATGTTCCACACAGCAGCCAGGGATCATCAGTGCCAATGTTTTCAGGCTGTTTTGGAAATGGACATTCCTGTATGTTTTCCATACCTTCCCATGTGTCAGAGTGTGCTACTCAACCAGGCAAACATCAGGCTCACAATATCTTTGTGGTACCCATATTTGTTTTGGTCATTCCCCCAGATTGCTTTTTTAACACCTTTATTAAAATATCACTTAACTCTTAGACACACACAGTAATATAAACTATTTTTTTCCATTTACACACATTATACATTGCATGTTCTCTCTTTATTTTTTTTTTATAACAACTGCCTTTCAGTCCAACATTACATAAATCACTCAATTCCTGCCTCCCCCTTAAACCTCAGTCCTTCTCCTCAACATTATTGCACATGTATTGTTCCCACAAATTCCACTCATTTCTATGTAATTTGCTCCTTCCTTTTTTCCAAAGATCACTCGTTTAGTTCTTTTACTTCTTTTAGAATCATCAGTACTTCTTATAAACTGGATTTTCTAGTAATTTTATTTTCTGTTAACCAACAGAATTAAACTTAATAACACCTTACTATCTCTAGGAAATTCTGATCCTGTGTCCCTGCTCAAAGGAATCATTTCCTTAGTTACAGGCATCAGTAATTCTGACAGAGTGCTCTGTAGGTGATTTTGTAAATCTGCCAGCTCAAGTTATTCCAAAAAAAATTTACCTCTTTTTTCCCCATCACACCTTTAGCATTTGCTATCTACTTGAGAAAAAAAAATTCTTTGAAGTCTGTTTGGAGTGTAAAATACCTCTGCAAACATTGGAAGCCATACATATGTCCTCCCATTGTTTTCTTGTAAATTGCTTTTCCAGTCTATCTTCCCAGTCTTTTCTAGCCTCCTTTGATCGATTCTTATAGTTATTATACTATAGTTTATATCGTTACTAAGACACTGTCTGGTTCGATTCTCAGCTAGAGCGTCTTCTGCGTACCTTCGTTGAAGGTTGTGCGTCAGGCCTGGCAAGCCGGTACGTAAAAATCAACTGCCAGTCATTAGCGACCGGAGTTCCGCTGTGGTGACCCCTAACCGGGAAAAGCCGAAAGACACAAAGAAAACAGAAACTTATCTTCTAGATTTGACTAAATATCTACTCCCTTGACCTTTTCACTTTGCCTGTACTCTGATATGTCTTACTTGCAGTCCAGATGTCTTCTTGGCCTCGCCCCACTCTATTACCTTTCTCTCTTCAGTTATTTGCCGCAAATACCTTGGTTCCATTGTTAATTTTCTAAATTCCAACTCCATCTTGCCTGTTTTATGTACCCCTATTTGCAGCCATCACTGTTGTCAAACTCCCCTTTCTCCATTCTTGTGTTAGCATAGTTCTTAGAATAATGCAAATTTGTGGATATAATATTCTGCATGGTGGTAATTATTCTCTTTAAGGATCTGCATCCAAAATCACACTCACTCCTTATTTTTTGAACCAAGATTCTCAAGATTTGTGTCTTGAGATTAGCTGCTTATACCTCACCCTAGCCCCAGCCACATATGCACCACTCATCGTATGTCCACGAAAAACCCTATCTGTTGTCCAAGTCAGCCTTTTCTCACGATTCATCCCATTGTCTCTTTCTCCTAGTCTGTGCACTTCCACACCTGTTTGTGCTATTGTTTTGCACCTGTCTGCCTGAGTACATAGGTTGGTACTGAGCTATCTGCCCGAAGGCATATATTAGCCCATCCACGTTGTGCGATATTCACCGCCCCTTTAGTAGTTCCCTAGACCCTTGTACTAGCAGCTAGTACCCTTGGCCCCTATCTAGTAGCGCTGTTGGTGTTGGTTCCTCTTGAAGAGTGATAGTGAGGGGCTCTGTCTTATGTAGATCGGGACCCTGTTCCATAGTAAGGGAAGTCTCTGCGAAGGGAATCTGTCCCTCCAGCATGTTCTATTCATTGTTGTGTTGAGGTTTATATCCTTAGAGCGTGTAGCTCGAGTTGATTTGGTTTTGCTAAGATGGAGCATGTTCAACAATTCTGGGTTGGACATGGCTCTGCACGTTAGACAGAGATCGCCTCCGAGAAAGCGGTATGCAACAGAGAACAGTCTTAGCTTTTTCAATTGTGCTGCATAGGGCAACTGTTTGAGGCCAGTAATCCTCTTGGTTAGGTACCTTTGTGGTCTCTTCAGCTGCTGGAGATGTCTAGCCAGGTACATTCCAATTGGTGCATTGTACTCAATAATGGGTCTGATGAGGGAAGAGTAGAGGGGCACCATTACATCCTTAGAACTTGATGCGAACCCTTTCGTGATCAGATGGGTCACATAGAAGGATTTTCTAACCACTTTGGCAACATGGTTATCAAAGGAAAGCTGACTATCTGCTTGGGTCCCTAGATCCCTTTTTCTTTTTCAGATTTCAGGGGATTACCTCCTATGTTGTAGTTTGCGGGTACTCTGTTTTCTCAAAAGGGGATTACTACGCATTTTTTTGCATTTAGCATGAGGCCATGGCTTTGACACCATGCATCAGTCTCATTTAGGCCCTTCTGGAGGATCTCCATGTCGACCAGAGACTCTAATACAGCACCCAGTTTGCAGTCATCCGCAAACTTAGTCAGCCACAGCCCTTCCGTGCTTGCCTGTACTTCTGAGAAGTATATGCCAAACAGGAAGGGCCCCAGGACAGAGCCCTGAGGCACACCACTCATTACTGGTCTGGATTCAGACATAGATCCCGCTACTCTTACTTTATGGGATCTGTCTGAGAGCCAGTTTGCGATCCATCTTGTGACATAAGGGTTTATGCCCAGGCTGGTGAGCTTATCAATAATACCTGAATGGGGAATGGTGTCAAATGCTTTAGCAAGGTCAAGGTAAGTGCGGGGTTAATTCCTTTTGGAGCTCGCGTATGACACAGCCTGGGACACCATCTGGTCCCATGGAGGCAGTGTTTTTAGCTTTAGACAGAGCCTTGTTAACCAGCATGATAATGATCATGTATAACCTTATTTCCTATCCTCTTTTCTCTTTCATCCTTCTCCTTTCCATAATAATTTGGCCCTATCTCCAAAAAAAAAAAAAAAAAGGTTGCCCTTCTCCTCCCCTGCACGTTATTATATGTTGTCCCTTTGTCCAATCCTGTACTGTTCTTCTTTTCCTGCT
Organism: Protopterus annectens; assembly: GCF_019279795.1. Lineage (NCBI taxonomy): Eukaryota > Metazoa > Chordata > Ceratodontiformes > Protopteridae > Protopterus > Protopterus annectens. Next base: position 1,674,995,353 of record NC_056737.1, read on the forward strand.
TTATAATACGGCCCTTTCCTTCTCTTTTATGCATCAGTCAGGTGCCCACATATGAGGATACTACAGCTATGAAGATATTTTCTGTGGCACCCAGTACCATCCTGCTGAGGTATGTGGTAACATGTATAACTTAGCTACTACAAGTACTTTATGTTGAGGTAAGGCAGTTTGTCTTCACATCTTCTGGTTTTGCAAGAGTGAGCTCTGAAGTGAGGCACTGTTTTCTTGAGAGTGTTGTGCATGTCTGTGTATGAATTTCACTGCATGGTTGTGTCCACCTGTATAGCTGCTGAACATCTCCTTTGTGTACCCTGAAATATAGTTAGGTGCACTGAAGTACTACCCGTGTTCATTTGGATATGTAACTTTTCCTGTGTTGCCACAAAATGCCAATTAGCTGCACAAGGCTTGCTCTGAAGTAAAGTGTATTTCTATGAATCTGAGCATTTGAACTAACGAACTGTTGCATTAACTGAAACTGTAAGTTAGCCAGCCAACTGGGCACTACAATTCATATTATTAGATAAGATTAATGTTCAACCATTTGACACATTTCTTAAAGGTTAAACAGTGGAATGGATTTTGTAACATCTGTAGGTACTTGACTCAGATTCTGTCTACCTTAGCGCAATATTAGTGTAAAAGGTTGACAAACATTACACATTTTCTAAAGGTACTTTTTACTGACGTAACTACTGCTCTGTTAGGAAGAATAATCTTCCCAAACAGTAACTGTGGGAAAGCTGGCATTCATATGGGAGCAATGACTTTAAATTCTCCTGCCAGTCTTATTGCAGAGCAGACGACATTGCACTTGATAAATAATGAAGCCGAGCAGTCATTTTTTAACAAGTCCATTTTTTTATTTTCCCAATTTAGCTACTTATCTAGTTTTTCCAACATCGCTTCTTTATAAAAAAATGTAATATTCTGAGAATGAAATGCCTAGAAGTTTGACCTGTATACCTCTATAACGTGGACTGTCATAGTTACTACTTTTTCTTTTTTTCTCAGTAAGTTGGGGGAAAAGCCACTGCAAAAATGATATCAGGCATAGAGCTTCCCACTAGATAAGATGGCAAATCAAAGGTTGTTTCTTAAACAGTCATTTTCTAAACTTTAGTTGTAATACTTAATTAGATCTTTTCTTATAGTTCCTCTCGAGTTGTGTCGCTACCTTCTTTGTCTCATTTCATTGATTTCCACCATCTGAGCAGCTGTTTAGTAGAAGCCTGAAGGGTTCTCTGAGTGCATCACACTTTATTCACACTGACTTGAAAGGGTACAGCAGTACCTTTAACAACAGGTTTTGAGACCCCTGCCAAGTAATCACTTGCTCATTTCATATTACCTAGTAATTATTTTCCTATGGCTGAGGCAAAGTGTTACTATTTCTCATTATTATCAATGGTGTTGCTGCTCAGTAGCCAATTTGAATTACCAAATCTGCAGAACCATTGTATGATATAGGAAGAAAATTGCCATCCCAGCAATTTTAGAGCACGTCTGTTCATCCCATACGCTGTTACCACCCTTCCCTATCAGTCTGAGAAAGAAAGAAGTAAAAAGTGTGGCAGAAGGCGATGATCTCTAAACACTATATGACCATCCAACTGCTACAGTTTAAAGACCAGGGTACTAATGAGTTCACACCTTTGTTTTGCAAGGGGGTTACTCCAAACATTTAAAAACAAAGTGGTAGTGCTCTCTCTCAAGTGCAAGTGAGCCTAAAATAGCAGAAACAAAAACAGCAAGTCCATACCTCAGCTGTAGTATAAAAAACATTTTATAAAGCTCTACTTTTGTTTTTGAGAAAGGTATGTATGTAATCCTGTAACTCACACCAGTTTGGTAGTGTAAGTATCTGCTAGGTGGTGCAGAGGACTAATGGCCCTGACTATGACCCAGACAACCTGAGTTTGACTAGCAAGGGAGGGAGTCGTAATTGTTGGCTTACCCATTCCATGAGGAGGGCAGGATGTGAGTGCGAATCAGCCACAAAAGGCTGCACAAAAGCCACGGACTGGGCAACGGGTTTGGCTTCTCAAGCCACTGACTATAACTCTCTAGGAACATATGCATGTCAGAGGGAGAGCATTAGAGGTCCTATGGAATCTAGAATAACTACCACTGGGTGATGCTGGTACTGAGGGAAAAACGCCTCTGGTCTGTAGCCAAGGGACGTGGAAAAATTCACCTTCAGATCCAGTATCACGAATAAGCCAGATTCGCCTAGGTGATGGGCCAAGGCTCCCTAGCTGCCATCAGTGTTCCACAGATAAGGTCATCTACTGGCCCTGGTTTGAGAATCAAGCTAGACTCTCCAAGCTGTAATGAAGGGTGCTCACCTCTATGGAGTGCAGTCAGATGGCTGGGAAATAGGCAAGAAGAACATAGCAAGATCATGGCTGCCTGGATGATGGTCCTTCTAGACAGGTATCGCCCTGTGCTGGAGATACCCGGGATAGGGGAATAAATGGGCTCAAGTACCAAATGGGGAGGATTGATGGTCAGCAGACACATCAGTAAAAAATACCTAGGAAAAAATTTATTTTATTTTATTTTACATTTGTTGACTGGGCTAGTCTGGCTGGATACATGTCCATTTTCAGCAGAGATGACAGGTGATGTGTAAAGACAAGTAAGTGGAGGAAAGTAGTATAGGAAAATTAATAAGCAGGGGAGTTGCTGGTAGTGTACACCGGAGTGGATAGAAAAGGAGAGAAAGGAGAGGACTATATAGTTGGCTTAATTAGCTTAGCTCAGTCAGGATTAGAGCAGGACATTAGGATTGAAATAAAAATAGTTTTAGTTGTTTTTGAAAAAAGGTGAGATGAGCCTAAAGAGTGTCAGTTCTATAGGGTTTTTATTCAGTATGACCCAACAGCATTAGCAAATGAGTCACCTGCTTTATTTATGGGGTTTGTGGGTAGGTGTAGAGATGAGATTTTGGGCTAGAGACACCCCCTGGTAGTTTGCAGTAAGAAGGGCTTAAGTCTATAGAGGGGCACCTATTTTTTTGTTAACATTTGATGGTAGATCAATGTGGCAGTCAAAAGTTTAGTTGATTGTCAATAGTAACACCCTAGTAAGCTTAGTGGAACAATCAGGTTTAATGATAGTGCCATTGCTACAATGGAAAAGGTGATCGAGGCAGATTTAGGGGTGAGTAGTAGTAGTAGTTTTTTTTTTGGGATTAGGGAGGAGACAGATAGTTGGAACCATTGTTCTGCAGCCGTAATGATAGTTTGTTCAACAGTTTTACTACTAAGTCAGTTAATGATAGGCATAATGTAAGTGATAAATCAAAAAACATTACTAGGTATTTAAATGCAGTGACATTTCAGGAATCATTGCGTTACTGTCAACTGTGGAGAAATTAGAAGGAACACATTTTAAGTAGTCTGCTTTCTAAATACTGTGGTTCTGGACTCTCATTTTATACACTGTACATATTTACTACAGAAATCCATCTGAATACTATTTAATTACCAGATATCACACTGTACATATGTACTACAGAAATCCATCTGAATGCTATTTAATTACCAGATATTACACTGTACATATGTACTACAGAAATCCATCTGAATGCTATCTAATTACCCGATATTACACTGTACATATGTACTACAGAAATCCATCTGAATGCTATTTAATTACCCGATATTACACTGTACATATGTACTACAGAAATCCATCTGAATGCTATTTAATTACCAGATATTACACTGTACATATGTACTACAGAAATCCATCTGAATGCTATCTAATTACCCAATATTATACTGTACATATGTACTACAGAAATCCATCTGAATGCTATTTAATTACCCGATATTACACTGTACATATGTACTACAGAAATCCATCTGAATCCATCTGAATGCTATTTAATTACCAGATATTACACTGTACATATGTACTACAGAAATCCATCTGAATGCTATTTAATTACCAGATATTACACTGTACATATGTACTACAGAAATCCATCTGAATGCTATTTAATTACCAGATATACTGTTTATATGTACTATAGAAATCCATCTGAATGCTATTTAATTACCAGATATTACACTGTACATATGTACTACAGAAGTCCATCTGAATGCTATTTAATTACCAGATATTACACTGTACATATGTACTACAGAAATTCATCTGAATGCTATTTAATTACCAGATATTACATTGTACATATGTACTGCAGAAATCCATCTGAATGCTATTTAATTACCCGATATTACACTGTACATATGTACTACAGAAATGCTATCTAATTTCCCAATATTACACTGCTACAGAAATCCATCTGAATGCTATTTAATTACCAGATATTACACTGTACATATGTACTACAGAAGTCCATCTGAATGCTATTTAATTTCCCAATATTACACTGTACATATGTACTACAGAAGTCCATCTGAATGCTATTTAATTACCAGATATTACACTGTACATATGTACTACAGAAGTCCATCTGAATGCTATTTAATTACCAGATATTACACTGTACATATGTACTACAGAAGTCCATCTGAATGCTATCTAATTTCCCAATATTACACTGTGCATATGTACTACAGAAATCCATCTGAATGCTATTTAATTTCCCAATATTACACTGTGCATATGTACTACAGAAATCCATCTGAATGCTATTTAATTTCCCAATATTACACTGTACATATGTACTACAGAAATCCATCTGAATGCTATTTCATTTCCCAATATTACACTGTACATATGTACTACAGAAATCCATCTGAATGATATTTAATACAGAGAGAGAACGGAAAGAGGAGGAGGAGCTGATAATATAAATATATGCACAGGAAATGACAGGTAAACCTTGTACACTATAGAAAAGATGAAGAGGGGAGGAAGGAAGGGGTTCAAGGATGGTATCCTGTCTCAGTTTTAGATTAAGACCACAGAACATTAAAATTCAAGAAGTAAGGAGAGAGTGTTAATTTGGATCCAGATCCTTAAGGAGAATAACAACACCTATACAGAATATTATATTCGTAAAGCAGCAGAAAGCATTCTAAGAACTAAGACAACATATGAATGGTGAAATGAGATTCCACCAATAAGGATGACTGCACTTATGGGTGCAGAGAATAGGCAGGAGGGGGCTGGAATTTACTGGAGAAAACTGGCAAAGGAGCCAAGGTATTGGGAGCAAATAACTAGAGAGGGAAAGATGATAGGATGGGAAGACACCAAGAAAACATTTGAACTGCAAGCTGAGACGGTCTTCCCTATCAGAGTATAGGCAAAGAGAAAGGGATAGGGGACTCCTAAGTGAAAGGCCTGCTCTGATAGAGTTTAAAGTTGAATCTGGAACAGAAGCTGCTGTTAAAAACGGATAATTAGTAGGACATATAAAATATTGCACAATAACTATATTAATTAATCAGAGGTGGTTAGAAAAGATTGAGAAGAGTGATTGAATAAGGAATTCATAAGGAAACTGTGGGAGGACATATGTATGGCTCTCCAGTATGCAGTGAAGTCTAGATGATTTAGGGTTTGGGCTTGGAAGTGTTTGCACAGCTATTTTTGTACCCCAAACAGACTCCAAAGAATTATTCCTCAAGTAGATAGAAAATGTTGCAGGTGTGATGGAGAGGAATGAGATAACTGGGAACATATGTTTTGGGAGTGTAGTGGGTTAGTAGACTTTAAAAGTTCCCTTCAGTGTACTTTGTCAGAAATATTGGGTGAGCAATGGGTGTAACTAAAGAATTTTTTTTCAGGATCTGAATTGCGTAGATATGGTAAGGCCTTGTTATGTTTAATTCTGGTGGCTGCCAAAACAATAGCAATTGCTAGAAAATGGAATTCAAGGTCTAAAGCAACTGTATTTGAAGTAGTGAATATTGTAACAGAAATAAAAGAACTGGAAGTGGGATCTTTGGAAACCGGTAAAAGCAAATTACAAATCAAAAATGGAAATTGCGAGAACAACGCATGCAGAATAATAGTTTAGAGGAGGAGTGAAGTTTAAGGGAAGGCAGGAACAGAGCAGTTTATGTAATGTTAGATCAGCGATAGTGGTACAGAAGATACATGTGATGTATGTTTGTAACTAGGAGCATCAGAATATGTTTTGTTTTCTTTTACATAAATATATTTATATTTGCCTGTGTCATAAGTAATAATTCAATAAAGGTTTTAAAAAATACTACAGGACGTTATTTATTTTGGGTTTCACTGAGTGATCTGCAACCCAGTTCTGGTAGAAGTACTGGCAATCAGCAAGTGTGGATTACACTGCCCAATTTGCTTGAGAAAAATAGTAAACAAGTGTCCTAAGTGTAAAAAACAAACAAAAAAGGCAGACACTGGATTTTCAAGTATAAAAAGGTTACCGCTTTCGTCAAGTTTTATTCCACTCATCTTCTTCAGACAAAGGTGAAGCAAGACAAATTAGTTTAAATAACACACCTAAAAGGTCACATGGCATACTCATCCATTAATTCTTAAACCATACACATATATTTAGCATTAAATAAAATGCCACTTACATCTTTAAAAACTTAATAACGCTTAAAACATACACCCTAAATACACATTCTCTAGACTACCTAAGTAGAAATTCATAAATCATTTATACGTTGAAGCATGGAAATTGTCAATGGAAACAAAGCACGACAAGATAAGAAATAAGAGGGAGATAAGAAGGGGGGTGGAGAATGGTGTAATTGCAAAGTAACAAGTAGTCATCTTTGTAAACTTTTCATCTTTAACACACTGGCTATAGAGCACACATCATTCAAACCTGGTTTTATGTATGCCCTAGTTCTTATTTGCCAATGTAATTCCCGCACCTCCAATTCTACACTTAAGGGACCCCCCCCCCATGCCATATTCAATTCGATCAATAGCTCTAAACAAAAAGGAATGCCCTGGGTTATCCCTCATATGCTTAGCCAGGGCATTTTCGATCTTCCCCTTTCGGATGTTGTAAAGGTGTTCATATACCCTCTCTCTCAATTTACGCTCGGTTTTGCCTATATAATAACAACTGCAAGACTGGCACTTGGCTACATAAACTACCCTAGTAGAGTTACAATTCAGTCTTGCCCTGTTGGAATAGTCAACACCCATTATTTTATACTTATTGCCCGTGCACATATACTTGCAATATGCACAAGCTTCACATTTGTACATTGCAGGCATCCTAGCTGAAATAACTGGCTTAGTTTCAAGTAGGCCCTTGAAGTTTTTAGCTCTCCTAAAAACTATTTGTGGGCCAGACCCTAAATTTTCCAACCTCTCATCTGTGTTTTGGCGTATTAAAATATACGTCAGTGATTTATTCATTGAGAATCGTATAGACCTAGCCACTTGTAACTGTTTTACAATTTCAGCCCCAAAAATCCCGGTTATATTCGGGACACCCAAAATCCATAAAGATCTGGATACCCCCACCATTACGTCCTGTTGTGGATGGGCGGAATTCTGTAACATACCCCCTAGCCAAATTTACAGATGGGATACTGAAGAAATATGTCGAAAAGGAACTATATGTTTGTAAGGATTCCTGGACTTTTCTTGAAAGCATCAACAGGCTTGACTACCAAGCAGATTTCCGTGGATGTGAAGGATCTATACACGGTTATTCCTCACAATGTGGGAATCGAATGGGTCAGCCTATTGTTGTCTAAGAGAGGAGCATTGCGGTCTGAAATAGCCTTAATACAGAACTATTGGACATTATTTTATCTAATAATTACTTTTTATTCAATGGGGGTTCATTACTTACAAACTAGTGGCATCGCTATGGGCTTACCAGTTGGAGTCAGTTTAGCTAATCTGGTAATGGCGTATTGGGAGGACACATTTATCAATAGTGATGTTAACCCATATAGGGGGCAGATATTTTACTTTACTAGATACCTGGACACATATTTATAATATTTGAAGGAAACCAGGTTGTGTTTGATGAATTTGTGAAATATTGCAATGATTCTACCTCTTTTCTTTTTTTCACTTATGCATTTAACAATGAGGTGATACCATTTTTGGATGTGGAACTGAGTAAGGATAGGGTTAAAGCATGTTATAAAGCAAAAATCCATCGTAAGGATACATACTCTAACTCACTATTACACTATACTAGTACACATCCGAAACACCAAAAAAGAGTGGTGATAAAGGGCCACGTGGTCAGGGCTGCACGTATGTGCACTTTTGAAACTGATTTTTTAGCTGAGTGTGATTTATTAGTGCAGATGTTTCAAAAGAGTGGGGTATCCTAATGGCTTGCACTGCGAATTGGCCGATAAGGTTGTGATGACTGGGGAGAGATGGGCGAAGGCTGCCAGCCTAATCAGATAGTATTTGATATATAATTCTGGCATTTGTAAATAAATGTAAAATACAGGCATGTTTTCTTGAGTGTAAAAGAACACTGTGAAATGTGAAACTGCAGAATATGTGACAACATTGCAATCTACTGGCCCTTGTTGTGACCCTTTCATGTTAGAATTTGGCTCCAATGAGTCTGGATGAAGGTTTCATGCCCATTGTTTTAAGGCTAAAGTTTATGGCCAGAATTTAGATGTGGACTGTGCTTTATTGCTCTGGTTTCGGTTAGAGTATACATGTGAAATGACTTATATTGTTGTAAGTTTCTGAGCAGGTGTTAGATTGCTAAATAATGCAGTTTGTGGCCTGAGAACTCCAGACTAAGTGTCAAAAATGATGTAATTTGGGAGGGCCTTAGAGACATGTTTGTTAGTAATGTTTAAATACTATTTCTCACAAGAGACTGAGAGCATTTTGATCTTGGATATCTAACTCAGCACTCTGCGTAAGCTCACATGTAAGTTTTTATCACTGTGATTTCTTGTAGGAATAGTTAAAGCTAGTAAAGATTAATTAGGTATTTTTCTTTGAAATCAGACCTGTCCTACTGTATTATTTTAAGTTTCTGTGTGATCTCTGAACTCTTAGATATCTCTGTTGTTTAGTAGTTTTGTCTTGTGTTTTAATTATTTATTATTAAATATGTTGTAAAACCTTCTACCTGTGGCTGGTTTATGTAGAGATAAATTATGCTTTAGAGTACATTATGTATTTATAGAGTTTACTGTCTAAGCCCTTCCAATAAGCCTAGACGGAATAGTCACATTACCACTGGATAATAATATTGCACAGTAATAATTGGACACCCTTTTAAGGGCCTTTTAGTAGCTGATATTATTAGCTGGGTGGTGGCAGGGATTACTACCGTATTGTCTGGGTAAAGGGGCAGAGCTGGAGAATCTGTGTCAGCCTTTCCCAGGAGTGTCTGAGAAGTTGTATAAATACTTATCTCAAAGTGTGTGTGTGCCTGGGCAGGGACACGAAGCACTGGTTGGACAGAGAGGGTACTGGAGGTTTTGGCTTGCCCAGCTAGGCTGAGACCTGGACCCTATAGCTGTGCCAGTGGGGAGTCTTATTGGGGACCTGGTGAGCAAGGGAGAAACGAGGCCCAAACTGACTGTGATCTCTGTGTGCACGTAAGGGAAATTGTACTTTACTGTGTGTATTAGTTATCTTTTCCTCTCTTCTAGGAGATGACCTCCCTGGTGTTAGTGGTGAGGGTTGAGGCTGCTTGATTGCTGGGCCAAGGCATGGTCATCACAGAGGTTAACAATAAGAGGGCCACAGGGCATTTCAAAGCAGTTCTTGTTTTTTTTGGATGGGGGTAATAACCAGAATAGGGGACAAGGTCAAAATGTTGAAGAAAAGAGTAACGAAGTAGGTATTTACCCTCACTCATTCATTACCACCATTTGCCCAAATTCCTGGCTTATCAAACATGTGCTAAGGAAGAATTAGGAAATAATAAACACAGATGAGAGGTTGGAAAAGTTAGGGTCTGGCCCACAGATAGTTCAAGGGCCTACTTGAAACTAAGCCAGTTATTTCAGCTAGGATGCCCGCAATATGCAAGTATGAAGCTTGTGCATATTGCAAGTATATGTGCACGGGCAATAAGTATAAAATAATGGGTGTTGACTATTCCAACAGGGCAAGGCTGAATTGTAACTCTACTAGGGTAGTTTATGTAGCCCAGTGCCAGTCTTGCAGTGGTTATTATATAGACAAAACTGAGTGTAAATTGAGAGAGAGGGTATATGAACACCTTTACAACATCCGAAACGGAAAGATCGAAAATGTCCTGGCTAAGCATGTGAGGGATAACCCAGGGCATTCCTTTTTGTTTAGAGCTATTCATCAAATTGAATATGACATTAGGGGGGGGTTCCTTAAGTGTAGAATTGGAGGTGCGAGAATTATATTGGCAAATAAGAACTAGGGCATACATAAAACCAGGTTTGAATGATGTGTCCTCTATAGCCAGTGTGTTAAAGATGAAAAGTTTACAAAGATGACTACTTGTTACTTTGCACTTACACTATTCTCCACCCCCCCCTTTCTTATCTCCCTCTTATTTCTTATCTTGTGGTGCTTTGTTTCCATTGACAATTTCCATGCTTCAACGTATAAATGATTTATGAATTTCAACTTAGGTAGTCTAGTGAATGTGTATTTAGGATGTATGTTTTAAGTGTTAATACGTTTTTAAAGATATAAGTGGCATTTTATTTAATGCTAAATATATGTGTATGTTTTTAAGAATTAATGGATGAGTATGCCATGTGACCTTTTAGGTGTGGTATTTAAACTAATTTGTCTTGCTTCATCTTTGTCTGAAGAAGTTGAGTGGAATAAAACTTGAAAGCGCTAACCTTTTTATACTTGAAAATCCAGTGTCTGCCTTTTTTGTTTGTTTTTTACTAGTTTGTTTTTGGCTTTGTTTGTTTTTTGGAATTGGTTTTTGAAGTGTCCTAAGTGTCTTAGAAGGGCAGCAAAGACTACACCAGCTGAAAGACCTCTGCTTAGGTTAACAAATACATTATCTGTCAAAGCTTGTCACAGTAGTTCGCTCACTCGTGATTTTTGGATCTTTTTTTAAAAGAAGTTCATCCATTATACAATACTTATACAGCTAAACTTGATCAAGCAGGAAAGCAAAGATACAGCCATATAAACATTGTACTATTGCAGGACTGTCACATTTATAGAAATAGATACAATGGTTCTTTTCCAAATCAAAGCATTAATAACAGAAGACAAAGGAAAATATAAGCTAAATTTGAGCAATAAAACCAGAACATATTTTTAGAAAATGTGGGTGGAAGCAATCCTGTCTACTAGTTTCAGAAAAGTTTATTGGAGCTATAAATTGATTTTGGAGGATAAAAAAAAGCACAGAGTCAGAAATCCAGAAGTTATGGGTTGGATGCATAAATGACTACTTTCCGTGTTGCTACTGTGTACACATTGTGTCACAACATGCACATGATAGTGTGCTATTTTATGTTCATTAAACAGCCTTACACATTTTGTAGAGCCCCCAATCGAAGGTAAACAGCAGAGAGTGCTAATGAAAGCATAATCAGCTGAATTACATACTAATTAACCAATCCAGGATGGTACATCCATTCAAGATGCTGTGAAGGTGACCATGAAGAGGTGGTGTGTGGTCCTTTGCCATGAACTCGAAAACCTGTTGGAATACAGCCACCATCACACTTAGAAAAAAAAGCAATGTTAGGGTCTGCTGCTGCTTTTTTGAATATATATGTGAACATGCAAAAATCTATGCTGCTGCTATTTGAAATTGGCCAAAGAGGAGAAGAAGGACTTTTAAGACCGCGTTTTACGTATCATGGACTACATGATATTGAAATAGCAGAGCAATACAGGGTTGATATAGAAACACTACAGGAACTCTGCAACCTCTGCCACCCCTACCTCAGACCCAGGGGAAATTGAGGAGAGCTTATACTAGTGGAAGCTATGTTATGTGTAGCATAAAGAATATTGGCTAATGGTACTTTCCAGAGACCCACAGGTGATGTACTAGGGGTGTCACAGACCTCAGGCTCCAGAATATTGCACCAGTGTCTTAACACTATGCTAAAACATGAAAGGGAATACATCTATTTCCCATGCTTATCAGAGGAAAGAGCAAGAACAATGCAATAAGTTTATGCTGTAGCGCACTTCCTTGAAGTTTTGGGCACCATAGAGAGCACTCATATATAAATAAAAGCCCCATGTGCTGAACAGGAAAGGACATACATTAACAGGAAGGGGTTCCACTCAGTCAACTGCCAGATTGTCTGTAATGCCTGAGGGATTATCCTCAATGTGTGTGCAGGCAACCCAGGCAGTTTCCATGATCACACATGTGGTGCATTTCACAGCTTTACACAAGGTTTGCTAGGGATGATGTTCCACAAGGCTCATCTAGTTAGTGATGCAGGTTATCCACTGGAGTCATGGCTCATGACAGCCATCAGAAATATACACACACATGCGCGCGCACACACACACACACACACACACACACACACACACACACACACACACACACACACAGGCACACACACACTCATATGTACAGACATGCACACACAGTTGAAGGATACCATAATACCCACGCGCAATATAGAAACATCACAGAGCATGTGTTTGGCATGATGAAATCATGGTCCTGCTGTCTAGACACATCAGGGGGTGCCCTGCAGTATGACCCAGGCACCTGTGCAAAAATTGTCATATTCTGTGCCATGTCGCGCAGTATCATCTTGAGGAAATCATTGCAACAGGGACAGCAAAAGCTAGGACCACACATTCCTAGACCACAGACAGGGCCAGCACCTCCAGTACATACAGACGAGTATTCTGAGGGAGATCCTCCAGCTGCTGACGTAGCCAGCAGATATATGTGTGCACAATCTGCCCTTGCCCTAGTGAAGAGGCAAAGAATAGCACACACGTGCTCACCACTTTTGACTCAAAGGTTAGTGCATACACACTAAGCAGGTAAAAGGTAGCATAGACACTCACCAGTGAAGGAATGTAAATAAGAACCTAACCACATACAAATATTAAAAGTGATGCCATCCAGTGTCCACAAACTTTACTGTTGTAATGTTGGCGTACAAATAGCATCAGAGACGGCCCCAAAGCACACGACTTGTAACTACAGTAATATCAAGGTAAGTGTGGAATAAGAAGTTATGTACCTACCATAACGTTCCATGTTAGTTGTCTTCTTCTCGCCTTCTTTCTTGCTGGTTGGGTTCGGAGCCGATCCTCGGCTCCGACTCGGCCATCTTCAAAAGCTCGAGAGCTGCTTACTGGCTCGAGGTCCCCTTATATCCCATGATGCCTGGCGCTAGATACCCAGATCTCGTTTGGTAAACCTAACTACAGACATAATAATAACAATTAAATAGCAATACAGTAAACTGTAGTAGGGTGCATGAACCTACTGGAGAGACTGATAGTGAGAAGTAATAGCCAGAGAAGACTCAGCCATTGATAAAAAACTTAAGGAACTCTTCTCGGTCTACTAGGATAGGGGGATGGAGGGTGGGACGCAAGAAAGAAGGCGAGAAGAAGACAGCTAACATGGAACATTATGGTAGGTACATAACTTCTTAATGTTAAGTTGTCTTATCTCGCCTTCATTCTTGCTGGTTGGGAACAGCCTCCCTAGCACCTCAATCCTGGGTGGCTCATCAGAACAGACGCTTCAGAACAGTGGAACCAAAATCAGCTCTGCTCCTGGAGGCCGCATCCAGCTTATAATGTGAAATGAAGGTATGAGGATTGGCCCATGTAGCTGCCACACAAATAGTTTCCATTGGCAATCTTGCCTGAAATGCCACTGAAGTAGCTAGAGCTCTAGTGGAGTGACCTTTTGGTTTAGCAGGAAGCTCTTTATTCCTTAACTGATATATAAGTGTAATAATGGATGCCAACCACCTAGATAAGGTTACTTTCGACACCGGTATACCTTGTTTACCCTCAGCATAGGACAGGAACAACTGGTCTGATTTTCTGGTTTGCTTGGTTCTATGCAAGTAAAAACGTAATTGTCTATGAACATCCAACTGATGTAATTTGTATTCAGCTTTGTTGGAATAATTTGGAAAAAACACAGGTAGGTCAGTGGACTGATTCAAATTATTATCAGAAGCAACCTTTGGAAGAAAGGAAGGGTTAGTCCAAAGAGAAACTCTATCATTGTAAAAAATTAGGTAAGGAGGACGAACACAAAGAGCCTGAAGTTCAGAAACTCTTCTAGCCGACGTAATTGCAACCAGTAGAAGGGTTTTCCAAGAAAGAAACTTCAAAAAACAAGAAGCTGCAGGTTCAAAGGGGGGGCAGTATCAGGGAAGCTAAAATCAAATTCAGATCCCACGGAGGCGGGGGATCTCTTACTGGGGGTCTGAGTAGAGTGGTCCCTTTAAGAAAGGCTTTACAAAGCTTATGGGACATAATGCTTGTATCAGCTAGGCCCGTATGAAAGTTTGAAATTGCAGCTAGCTGAACTCATGGCAGAAGAGGATCCAGCTCGAAAAAGTTCCACTAGAAATTCTAAGATATGGTGGACAGGGGCTGAAAAGGGATCTATATTCCTGGCCTCTGCTCATAAGGAAAAACATTTCCACTTACTAGCATAAGTTTTTCTAGTGGTAGACTTATGCGAGGATAAGATGATTTCACGCACCGAGTGGGAGATGTTGGGAAGCCTGGCTAAGGTCAGAAGTGGAGCAACCAAGCAATGAGCTGGGGAGATTGAAGAGATTGGTGCAGCCCACCCGATTGATGAATCAGGAGGTCTGGAAGTGGGTCTAGGGCTGCTCCAGAAGGTGATGATGCAGGAACGGGAACCAAATTTGTCGAGGCCAGTAAGGGGCAATGAGGATCATCTTGCATCCCAATGTGGTAGCTTTCTGTATTAGTTTGGGAATCAGGGGAAACGGAGGGAATGCATAAAGAAGTCTCTGAGGCCAATCATGAACTATAGCATCTCTGGGGAAGTGTCCGGGAAGAGGGAGGGGAGAGAAGAAATCGTCGCACTTGCTGTTGAAGGGGGTGGCAAAAAGGTAACAGCAAGGCTGACCCCATTTGCGAAAGATTTTGTCCGCCACAGTCTGATTGAGAGACCACTCGTGAGGTATGAGAATTGCTCTGCTCAGCCTGTCTGCTATAATGTTGGACTTCCCAGGGATGTGCGCTGCTATCAGAAACCATTGGGAAGAGATCGCCCACTGCCAAAGTCTGAGTGCTTCTCGACATAAGGGGTAGGACTTGGTTCCGCCCTGCTTGTTGATGTACCATACTACTGACATATTGTCTGTTTGAATTGCAATGGTCCCGGTGGGAAGAGAGTTCTGAAGAGCTTGCAACGCTAAAAGCATGGCCCTCATCTCCAAGACGTTGATATGCAGATGGTACTCGTGAGGCTGCCAGGTGCCTTGGACTGTTCTGCCCTGAAAATGCCCCCCACCTGATCAGGGAGGCATCCGTGGTCACCGTAGCTACTGGAGGAGGAAGAACAAATGGTCTGCCCTGGTGTAATGATGGGGAAACCATCCACCAAACAAGTTGGTTTTTGCATGACTGTGTGATCATTATCATGTGAGACATTTGGAGTTGCTGGAAGGACCATTGTGTGAACAGCATCCACTGAAGAATTCTCATGTGAAAACATGCAAGGGGAACTAGTATGATAGCCGCTGCCAAGAGACCCAATTTTCTTAGGACGAATCTGGCCTGAATTTTTTTTGCATCCTGATAAGACCTGCACATGTCGTCGAATGTCTAACACTCTGTCTACTGGAAGTCTCGCTGACATGTCCTTTGTATTTAAGTTTGCGCCTATAAAGGTGATAGATTGACAAGGCAACAATGCAGACTTTTGGAAATTTATTGTGATGCCTAGTTTGGAGCAAGTTTGGATGGTGTAGTCTCTGGCTCGCAGCAGGTGATGCCTGGTGGTTGCAATAAGGAGCCAGTCGTCTAAATATGGAAACACCTGGAATCCTTGCCATCTCAGGTGAGCGGTAACTACTGCCAAACATTTGGTGAGCACCCTGGGGGCTGTGGTGAGACCAAAGGGCAGAGCTCTGAACTGATAATGACTGGCTCCCAGCCGGAAGCGGAGGAATCTTCTGGAGCATCTGTCCATTTTGATATGGTAGTATGTGTCCTGAAGATCTATGGAGCACATCCAATTGTCCTGACCCAAAAAGGGTAAAATGGACTGTAGCGTGACCATCTGGAACTTCATTCTTTGAACAGACCTGTTTAGTCTGCTGAGATCCAGAATGGGTCTCCAGTCCCCTGTCTTTTTTGGTACCAAAAAGAACCTTGAGTAAATTTCGGATCTTTGTTGGTCTGCTGGGACTGACTGGATGGCTCTTTTTCTTAGCAGTTTTGAAATTTCTTGAACTACTTGATCCCTTAGATTGGGTGGAACATCTGGAAGGGATTTGTTGGGAATGTGTGGAGTGCGAAGGAAGGGGATTTTGTAGCCTTCGGATATGACAGACAGTACCCATTTGCCTTGTGTTATACTTTGCCAGGCTTTTGGGTACAGCGAAAATCTTCCCCCGACTGCCTCCGAAGGTGGACAGCCGGACAGCACTTCA
The DNA here is from genome assembly GCF_019279795.1 of Protopterus annectens. Classification (NCBI taxonomy): domain Eukaryota; kingdom Metazoa; phylum Chordata; order Ceratodontiformes; family Protopteridae; genus Protopterus; species Protopterus annectens. The sequence goes on from NC_056737.1 coordinate 1,675,011,879, forward strand.
GGGATGCTGGAAGGGCTTGTCAGAGAAAGATTCTCTTTGGCCCTGATTTTGCGGACCCCCCCCTCTGCCCCTAGGGCGGAGCCTATTGTTGTTCCCTCCTCTGCCCGTGGAGGGGAACTCTCCACGTGCGTCAGGCACGGCTCCCTGGGGTTTCCGGAACCACATCTTCCCACTCTTCTGACCCTTGGGATACGGTCTTGAAGGAGTGGAAAAATGGACTCCCACAGCAGAGAGAGTCTTGCCTTCCTGTTCACACCTGGTAAGGGTATCCCTCACCTGTGGTCCAAACAGAGCAGAACCATCAAAGGGGGTGTTGATGAAAATTGCCCTGAAGGGTTCCGCAAAGTTGCATAACCACATCCAAGCGTGCCTCCTCAAAGCCACGCCTGTGCCTGCGGCCCTCCTCGCACCATCGGCTGCATAAGAGATGAGCCGCATGGAGGAGTTTACTACCGAATTAAGAGTCGCCAGCTGGGAGGCAACCTTAGCCTGGGCCCCCGCAGCTGATGGATCTTGATGGGTATCTCCTAGCTCTTTAAGGAGATCCCTTTGAAGGTGGGTAAAATGGCACAAATAGTTCAGTGACCTCATGGAGAAGGTCGCTGAGGAAAACATCTGCTTCCCATATCTGTCCATCGTTCTAGATTCCTTATTAGGGGGATGGACAGACGAAGAAGTTTCAGCCAACTCCTTTTTTGTGGCCGCTGCTACCACCATGGCATCAACTGGAACACCCTTGGTCAGAAATTGCTTGTCTTGTGGGGGGTAATAAATTTTGTGGGCCTGCAGGGAGTTGGTTCCATTGTGTCTGGAGCTGACCACACCTTTCGAGCCTCCACAGACATCAGTGGATCGAAAGGCGGAGACACCCAGGAGGTGGAGGGTCGGGATCCAAACACGTCCAGGAATACTGACTCATCCTCGGAAGGTTTAAGGGTAGTCCAGTTCCCCCATTGCTTAAGAATCTCAAGGATGTCTGAGAAGGAGACGTCCTCAGAGGGGGATCTCGGGGACCCTTCCGACTCCTCCAAGTCGGTATCTGAAGTGACAGACTCAGGGGAGTCAACATGCTTCCTCTTGCATTTCCTCTTTCGAGGGGGCTCCTCTGAATGAATGGGGGAGGCCTCGGAAGAGGAAGATACACCCAATGGGGTGCCCTGGAGCACTTGTTCCCCACGCTTGGGGTCTGGAGGAGGGGCAGAGGCAGGAGCAGGCACCATGGGGGGAGGAGCTGATGAGACTGACCGTGAGGCTGACTCAGATGCCAGCACACTCCTCATGACCTCGGAGGCGCTCCTTCCCGATATCGGAGAAGGCTCCGGCTCCGAAGAGACCGGAATCCTCCCCGGCACCAAGAGAGACGGCTCCGAAGCCGATGTAGGAGCCAAACTCACCTGCGCTGAAGCTCCGAGAGGGAGAACGGGGTCGGACAAGAGTCCGATGCCACTCGCCCCTCGGAGCCGACGAGGGAGTCAGACATGTATGCAACCATAAGTCAAGCCCAAATGAACAAAGGACATGGCACAGTTGTCATCATATCCACAGGGTGTGTGTGTGTGGGGGGGGGCAGGCCAAGGCTGACACCAAAGTAGTGAGTGTGTGTGAGTAAGCAACACAGAATATTCAGTAAAGTAGGAAATATCTCAGGGCCACTAACAGATGTATCCCAGTCAACATTATAGTTTTCTTAGCTTGCATGTGTATGGCTCAGTATGGATAGTTTTTCTGAAATGTGTGTTTGTCTACATAAATACATTCAAGCTGTGTGCTACCACTACATCATGCCATGTTGTACTGGTGTAAGCCATGCATGGTAGAGTTGTCATTTCAGTGTCATCACTTCTGACCATGACAATTGCTTCTGCCATACAACCAAACACCTTGGTCTTGGGCAAATTTAATTACCATTCTATTGATTCGGTAAACTATACATGTTCAAGCTCACTTGCCCAAAAGTTCCTTGCCTTTGTTAATTTCACTGCCTTAAACCAGCTGGTTGACACTCCTACAAGGAGTTCAAACATCCTGGATTTATTGCTCACTAACATGGGTGACTGCTGTACCACCCCACTGTGCAGCCATCCCTGGTGAGATCTGACCACAAATCAGTCTCGGAAGTAGCTGTAACATCTGACACCCTTTAGCAACAACTAGACTAAAGAACTACTCTAAGGCAAATTACAACCTCTTAAGAGAAGGCATAAACACATTCACAGACCCTCCACCCACTGATGAGAAAGACACCTATGTGGGTTTATACACCAATGCCTTATACAGAACATCTGTACAGTTGCATTGATTCTGCCATACCTGACAGGATCAAAGCAAGATCCTCAAGGAAGAATAAACCTGCCTGGTGAACATCGGCCATTAACAGGCTGTACAGTAAGAGAAGAAAACTGCTGTCCAAGAGTAGAGGGTTACGGTCTCAAAACTGGAAATACTCCCTCCTCTGCTTAAACAAGCAAATAAGACTTCTTGTGAAGTCTTCCAAAGCAAACTATGAATCCAAATTAGCCTTCCAACTGAGGATAACTTTAAGGTATTCTTTAGTTACATTCAAAACCTTAAAGGCAAAACCCAGATCTGTGCTGAACTTGTAGTTAATAGTGTTACATATACAGTACCTGTGGATATAGCAAACCTGCTGGCAGACAGGTTCAGTGAAAATTTTACCCCCCTGTCCCCACCACACTTACCCCAAAACATCCCTACCACCTATGCCACACTCAGTATTTCAAAGGAGCAGGTCCTGGATGCCCTTTCCATGGCTAAGAATACAGCCTCCGTGGGACCTGATAACATCCCAGGCTGTGTTCTACATGGGTTAAAACAGGAATTAGCATCACCACTGTGTACCCTGTTCAGTCATAGCCTGAGCACTGGCTTTGTCCCAATGGAATAGGAAACTGCCACTGTCATCCCCTTGCACAAAGAGGATGAATCCATGGACCCTGGGAACTATAGACCCATTAGCCTGACCACTCTGATCTGCAAGGCCAAGAAATGAATTATCATGGACCTTATCAACAAAGATATAGGAAATCTCCAAATGCCAGACCCCCATCCAATTTGGCTTTGTCAAGGAGAGATTGTGCCTACTAAACTTGGTGGACTTCTTCAAAACAATCACCAAAGCTCTGGATGAGGATAAATCTGAGCACACTGCCTACCTAGATTTGGCTAAAGCCTTTGACACAATTCCCCACTCAGGCATCATTGATAACCTCATCCAGCTGGTTATCAACCCATATGTTGTAAGGTGGGTTGCAAACTGGCTTACAGATCGAACTCAAGCAGTCAAGATAAGGGACGCCACCTCTTCCAGCAGGCCCGTAACCAGTGGAGTTCTGGGACCTCTTTTGTTCGGAATCTATTTCTTAGAAGTACAGGCTAAAACTAAAGGCCTGTGGCTCCCCAAGTTTGCTGATGATTGCAATCTAGGAGCGGTCATTGAATCCACAAAGGATGTAAATATCCTGCAAGGAGGACTCATGCTGACATAAGATTGGTGCCAAAGCCGTGGTCTCAGACTTAATGCAAAAAAATGCATTATCACCACCTTCGGTAAGGAAATGGCCCCTGCTAACTACCACAGCAATAATAATTTAAGCACACATTCTGTGGTAAGAGACTTGGGCACACAGGTTCACGGCAACCTTACCTTTGATCACCATGTCTCCACAGTAGTAAGAAGGGCATTTTATATAGCTGATTTCATTAATAAGGGTATTGCATCCAGATAAAAGAGATTATAACCCACCTGTTCTCCTCCCTCATCAGGCCAATAATGGAGTACAACACTCCCTTTTGTATATACCTTTCCAAGCATCTGCAGCAATTGAAGACCACAGCGGTTCCTTACAAAGAAAATTCAGGGACTCGAGCATCTGTCATTTGTGGACATACTGAAATCACTGACATTTTACTCTGTCATACAGGCTACTCAGAGGTGACCTGTGCCTTGCATACAAGGCAATCTCTGATCCTGCTCTAATGGAAATGCAGCACATACACAATTCAAATGGCATGTGAGTCACTCACTCATAGGACCTTAATCTGGTATGTGACATCAGCAGAACTTGCTGGAGGGACAGATTTGTCTCACAGAGGTTACCCCATCTTTAGAACAGACTTCCATTTCAATTTAAACAGAGCCCCTCATTGACCCTATTTAAGCATAACTTGGACAATTGGATGGGCAACAGGAAATTCACCTGAGGGGTTAGACCTATGTCCCTCTTGGACAGGGGCACCAGGTGTTGATTTCAGTGTTGGCTTGTAACAGACACCTGTGGGAACAAAGGGTTAAACTGGACTAGGTTTATACAAGGGCCAAAGGGCCGATAGCCTAGTAACTTCTTATGATCCTATTGTGAAATTCCAAGAACAAATAACATGGTACTGTGATGTAACCATGCTAAGTTGGAAGGCATAGCAAGAAGTGGAGTATGTGCTGTATACCAGCAGTGAATGAAAAAATTGCATACATATAATTTTTTTTCTACTGCATATTGAAATATATTCAAAATATGAACATGTAAGCAGTTTCTAAATAGGGCAAACTTACCTTATGAAATAATGCAGTAATTTGTACAACAATCTTCTCCAAGTAGCTAGCAGTAGTGGTCTGTCCCTATTCAGTCAGTCTCCCCTCCTTCCACTTCCATAGCTACACCATTACCTTTATAATGTAGATTCAGCCCTCAGAGCACTGTGAATATTCAAATGTTGTGTGAAATCATTAGCATTCCTGAATACCTGAAAAAAATCACTTAATATAGGGGATGTAAAAATGGTGTAGGTTGTTACATGATTGCATGCACACACCCTAGGACTGCAGGAAGAAACAGTGGTGGTTGTTAGCTGTTAATGGCTTGCAAGTGTTACTGACTGCCCTGACTACAAGTAATACTGAACAGACTTTTGTCTCTGAAGTGTGTGTATCATATGTAGTAGACTTAAAATAAAAAATGTAAGCACCTTGAGATATATGAGAGCAACCTTAACAACACTGAAATTCTTGTACTGAGCACACTGTCCATCCTCTGCTTAAAATTGGTCTGAAATGTAGATCAGCTTTATTGCACATTGAAACAAAGATACAAATAAATGCCTATGACATTGCATTTCTGTAGTTAAGCTGAGAGGAGGGAAAAATGCTCAGAACATAAAGTAATAGCTGGCAGTGTTTGCCACCTGGCTTTAATGGTATGATCATTATTACTGTAAAGTATTGGTCAGTATGACATTGATCTAGAAATGTTCAAGCAAATGAGAAAGGAAAATTTCCAGATCCTGTGCCAGTGGCAGAGAGGGATAAGAAACACAATGGAGTGTGTGTTGCTGATGTACTGAATTGAAGGTTCAAATCCAGATAGTGTGCTGTCTAACAGAGTTAATGCAAATTTCCAGAGTGTATGATCAGGTTATAACATACATATATCGAGGAAACTTCACAATCCCACACTTTCGTTATTATTCCCTGAAATTTGTTACTACTGACAGTTTTTCTGCATTACTCATCTGTGCACATTTTGAAAAAGCATACTGTTGACTGGCAGAATTTCAAAGCAGTGAGTGAAAGTCCAAGGTACAAATTGAGAAATTTAATTTGGCATGTCATAAGCACATTTTAGAGTGTCACAGGTGTGCTTTTTTACAGCACTCTGAGCAGCAGTAAGAATAGAAATTCCACAGCTCACCTAAGTAAATAAAACAAGTTTAATGAAGTAAGAAAGAGGATGCAGGCTTTAATTCCAGCTTAAAGCCACATGCTGCTTGTAATGTTTCCAGCAGGCGTGAAAAGCAGCTTGCATTTTGTTGTGTGAAATATAAATTGCTATATATGTTTTTTGCCTGTGTTAATTTCCACACTGCTTAGCAAAGCACAAGCAGGCTTCATAGGTGAAGGAAGGGTGAACAACTTCATCTCTATAATCTCGATTAGTGCAAACAGTTTTGTCACTGCTGCACAGTATTTGTAAGGAGTGAGTAATGTTCACATGATGTATACCTCTTTCTGTGGCACAAGCTGTAAATGCAGTGACTTTGGACCAATAACAGAGTTGCTATGTGGTTCCAATCCATGCTGTGTTAAGGGAATGCAGAAATTATTACTCAAAATTTATTACTTACTTTCATCAGAACATCGTATGCTATTTTTTCCTGTTTCTTGCCTTCTACAGTTGCTCGCTGCTGAGTGGCACACAATCAAGCTTACCTGCTTAAGGAAAAAATTGAAAATTTTAATTTGGGCAGCCTTCTGTAGCACACACAGGCTTAGCGGTAATGCATGGGCATCAGCACTCTGGACAGCACTGAGTGGAGAACATCCAGCTGGTGTGTAACTGTCTCTGTGGCACAAAGTGTAAGTGCAGTGACTTTAAAGACAGAACACAGGTGATCCAGGGTTCAAATCCAGATAAACCCTTATTTTTACAAAGGGTGTCAGAATACAATTTCTAACAACACTTTGACTAGGAAGGTAGCACCACATAAAAATGTCTATCATAATTATGTTGATTGTAAGAAATGTCTCATCAAAGCTTTGATAAATATTTTTTCAGTTAACATATCTCATTAATGATGTTATGAAACACAGTTGAATTTGTGTGTAATTGTTTAAGCAGGATAATTATGATTATGAATTAAAATGCATTTGCAATCCATGATGGGCAGAATACTTAATTTAAAATCATCTTCACTCTTTACATAGCCCAGCTCTGTGTAGTGAAGTATGTATCATATCCTAACCTGTATTACTGAGCTCGTGAAAGTCTATCCATCTGACATATATTTACAAACAATAATAATGTCTCTTTTATGGGAATGCATTCACAAGACTTGTTAAAGTCACACAGATACATGCCTATCTGAAGTATATCTCCAGTCATACTGAATGCATTTTATCTGTAATGACCATTGTTGAAAAGGAGTTATCCTGTAGCACTCAAAAATTATCACCTTACTTGAAATGTATGTATTATTTCTTTCTTAGGTTTGATTCCCACATAGGTCAACTGACTTTTTACAGGATGTAATTCCAGAAAGCTAAGCGCCAAGTCATCATTTGACCTCCAAAACAGCAAGGATAACAAGCCAAGCCATTAAGCATGTCAGTGTTGACCATCTGAAAAAGTGTGAATAGCCTGAGCATCACACATGGCAAATCTCACTGCCATGTTTCACACATTCATTGCTGATTGATGAAACACCTTGTTTTTTGTTTGCCAGTGCCTCTCTGTGCTTTCTGTCATGCAATGCAGATAGCATGGTTGTGAGTGTTTGCATACTAGCTGTTAAACGCAAGACTGGAGTTTCACAACAGTTCAGGCATAGAATCCTACTTGAATTCTGCAGGCATGGCTGGTGTGGGAGATGATGGTGCTGAATTTAGAGCACAGAGGTGGGGTGTTGAGTCCAGAATTTTTGTGGCACTTCTTTTGAAGTGCTACAGTCATAAACTGCTGCAGGAAGAGTATACTGGGTCTCAGTATAAGAATGAGACTTGGAGCAGATAAGCCAAGGCTGCCTCCAGTGCAGCCGGCATCCCACTCACTGGAAGGAATTTTCCTCACTACTATAGTGACAAGATAGACATCCTTAGCAGATGGAAAGATGAGTTTAGAACTGATGACATCCATCAGTTGTGTAAGTATACTGACCTGTTAGCATTAAATGATAAAGAATGCAAGACACAGCTAAGACTGTTATTCAGTATGCTTTCATGTCTCTTCTTCTCTTCAATATTGTACAGCTGCTAAAGACATTACAGCGAATAGGAAGGTGCACCAAGAGAGGTTAAATCACCTCAGAGTGGCACAGGGTATGTATGCATCAGGTCTTCCTGTAAGCCTAATCACTATTGTATCATATGGAATATGACACTTCTGAAATAAATAGTGTTATTTTTGATATAATAGCAGTGCAGTTGATTAATGGTACTACAGAGATAGACCTTCCCATCATACCTGGATGGAGCAAAATTGTATAGCCTGGATGATCATAAATGTGTATTTTATGAAATTATATAGGCAAGTGATATGCCATGGATCTAATTCTCTCTTTTTTTTGTCGTCTCACCACACCCCTTCTCTCTCATTTTTTTTATTGCGGGGGTGAGAATGTTTTGTATGGCTTAAAAATGTTATGTTGTCATACATTTCTGCTTACAAAAATGGACATGCCACAGAGAGAGTTAGGGCTACCACTGCAGATTGTCCTGCCATCCCTCCACAGGCTGCGCCACCAACAGTCAGAATGTCAGGGTCCTAAGCTGTTACTGCTGCCTCCAAAACCCCTACCTTATCTGCCCATCTGCATCAGGTAGCTCTGCCCCAGCAGTTGGTGCACTGGTACCCTCCAGGAGCAGTGTTAGTGGAGTTGGTGATTTTGTTACCTGCCAAGGGCTGACAGGGCTGGTGGTGGGTATAATGGAAAGGGGTGTGGTGCCTGAATTAGCTGTGTAGAAAAGATGTTTTGTTATATTGCTAAGATGATGCCACACATACCCTGACACAGGAAATTGAGACAGTAGACAAGGATGACAGTTTTGAGGGAGAGGAATAGATTCTCACTGTTCTCAGGCTTGATGTGAGTGTCCTTCCAGTGTCCCCTACCTATACCGAATTATGGTGCCCCCAACCTTTTGTGTCTGTCACCAAACTTGTCTGTCTTTTTGTCCTGCATGTTTGCTCCTGCCTCCTCACCTAACCTTCCTTCTTGACCTTCTCACCCTTAAGCACCTTCCTTAACATTCCTCTCGCTTTGAAAGTAAAAAAGAAAGAAATGAGCACCTGTCCCACAAAAATAGTGACCCATGCATAGCTCTCCACTTCACGTGTGTGAATTCTTGACAGACTTGATATGGTACACTTGGCTGCACAACACTATTCTGTTGTTCTCACCTACTCTTGACGTGGTGGCAGTCCAAATTCAGCAGATCCTGTCTACACTTCTACATTTATGCTGTGAAGAAGTGGTTAGTCATGGTTCTCTCCCGGTAGCTTCCTGCAAAGTCCTCTATTCTTTCCTGTGCCCTCCCCTTTGATTGTCTCCCCTCATTTCACCACTTTCCTGTCAGTCTCCCTTTTTCACACATGTAATCTGATCAAAAAATAGAATCACATTCAACACATATGGCGAAAAATGGCCTGTAAGAAAGCCTTCACCTTTTCTCCTCTAAGCATTTGCATGGATTTTGGCATCACACATTAATGCTAAGTGATGGTGAATGACTGTTCATGGCCTGTGGCAAAACCTAGACAGTTCTTGCAGTTACCCAAAGTAGTCAGGTTATCCTCGTGCAACGTTGCTTAAACATTCTGTGTTATCAGAATACAGAGTAAAGGAAATTGGCAACATTTACTCTAACAGTTCTTTGACTGTTGGATGTAGCCAAGTGCAGCATCCTCTGTGGAATGCTGACATAAATCAGTTGTCTGCAGATTTATTTTTTACCATTGCATCAAGGGTCCAGATGGATGTCACATTATTTCTTATTGTGATGTTGTACTTCTATGATATGTTTCATGACATATAGCTTACTTTTTATCCAATTAAGCATTTGCCAACACATCCATGTCCATAAGGAAGAATTAATAAACCACCCTTATTCTACTCATGTCTTCATCAGGTTCTGCCTTTCCTACAGCTTCTTGATCCCCAGAGCCATCAGTTACTGATACAGAGCTTGACAGATGAATAATGAGAACATGCAATAAAGGAGTGAATTAATGACCTTTATCACTACCCTTTTATATGCGTCTGTATATTTGTCTCTACCTTCACCCCTTCTGTCTCACCACTTTGTACTGTTAACTATTCATTATGCATATGGATGTAAATATCATTTTATGGCATTTTCAGGCTGCCATTGCTTTGCTGAAGAGTAATACCGACATCCTCCATTGGCTAAATAAGTTATCACTGTCCCTTCAGAGGTGTGTTTTTGACATGTGTGAAGTAGGATTTCCTTGGTGGGGTGCTGACATCATGATCAGGTCTGTAAACTTAATTTTTTATTTTGGTAATGGTTCGAATCAGGCATTAGTTGAAACTCTTACTGCCTATTTTTGTATAAGTGTCTTTATGTGAATGTGTTGCCTATGTATCTAACTAACCCCTTTTTGTTTTATGAGTTCATCAGTTTATCAGATCGTGTCATATTTTCCAAGATGCAGTATGGCTTACATGCAGTCAGACTTCTCCTGTGGAGCGTGCTTATAGTATACTTCTGCGTAGGTTGCGTCAGTCAGTAGGTAGCGAGTTTGAATAAAGCAGTGAGACTGTTCGGACAGCAGTTTGTGTATGCATGTGTTTTTGTGTGTGTGACTGTAAATTGATGTAGGAGTCTGTTACACCTCTTAGTGTTGACAACATTTAGAATCTCACACTGCTGTAGAACTCATTTTTGCAAACACATCTGCTTTGCATGACACAGCTGATGTCATCCCTTCAAAGATGCAGTGCGTCTCACATGCAGTCAGACCTCTCCTGTGGCATGTATGTATAATATACTTGTGTGTAGATTGCTTTAGTACATAAGTAGGGAGTTTGAATACAGGAATGAGTGTCTTCTATGAGTGTGTTTCTTCATCTTACTGGGCAGAACAGGCTGCAAATACTAATATGAGGAATAATCTATACATTGTGCTTGTGCTGTGCGACCACTGTTCAAAGGAAACATAATACACAATGATGATGTCATCCATTGAAATGTGCAGTGCCACAGTCATCAAATAAATCTGTAGCTCTGCTTGTGTTTCAACAAACCTTCATTAGCCTGTGATGTTATATAGTTCAAATCCCACTGTCAGTGCTTATAGGCACTCTACATGTTAACAGTGTTGTCAGCCACATGTGCTATGTTCATGTGTAGATTTTGTTTCCTGTTAAAAGATTTTATTCTACATTTCCTTTGGAAAGGCTGTATTGAAGACTGATGCTGTCATTGGAATAGATTATCATTCTGCAAGAGTTGTAGTGAGGGGTCCCCTTCAGATGATCGAACTTTTAAAAGTTCGAATGTCATATGGCCAAGACCATATGATCGAACTTTTAAAAGTTTGAACTGTCTGAATGGAGATCTCTGTACAGCACAGAATGGGAAGATTTCCCTTTTCCGCAATGTAGTGCAGTCTCAGAGTTGGTATATTTAAGTAGCGGGGTGTGTGGGGGGCGCAGGGGGGCTTGTCCCCTGCTAGAAATGTTTAGTTTTTAAAAAAAAATTTTAACCATGTTCGAACTTTTGAATGTTCGATGTTATGGTCTTGGCTATATGCAATTCGAACATTTAAAAGTTCGATCTTGTGAAGCAGAGCCGTAGTGAGTCCCCTCCTTAAGACTGAGGACATGAGATTATGTAATGTATGTTGTTGTTGCCTAAGTAAGGCATGTGTTCCAATACAGGATTATATCCTCATTGTATATAATTGCTGTTCTGTTGTCACAGTGACAACAGCAGGGGAGCACTAGTGTGTTTGGGTATACCTAGCATCTGGAAATGTTGTCTGACATACAGCAAGATTCTTTCTAAGTAATTACAGGGGCACATATTCCTTGATTCATACACATGATGTAATGCTTTCGCATAACTACACATTGGAGATGCACTTATACTATGGTACATTCATTGATCCCATTATGGTGCTGATTTCCTCAATGCTTAGGCAAGTGTTCTAAATCATTATTGAGTGACTGTAAGCATTTGTGTCCTTAATTGTTCTGCAGGAATGACCCTCTCTCCAGTTGTATTGTATAGGTAGGGTGGCAGAGTCCTCCCCCACCCATTTTAACAGATAGAAGTTATGGGCGAATAAAGTACAGTTGAGTGAATGACTTCACATAGGTGGAGTTCAACAGCTTTTGTAACAGTTCTACTGTGGTGCATGTAATTAATAGCCAGATTGTTAGTTGGAGGAGTTGTACATCTTGATGTTCAATTCTAGCATAGGAATTCATTTTGTGTGAACGTACTGATGTCACACAACAACCATTGCATCACATCAGCCTTATCCCTTGATATGTTGCATGAGCACATATGAATTATACAGATGTATAGAAACCTTCCTTGACCATGGGACATTGATATAGGAGTGATCACAACTCTGTTCACATGGACATATTCATTTATTTACCATCAGTCTGATACACTGATATGACATTCATTATCAGGGACCATTTCTTAATTTAGACATTAATTTCATTTGTTTGTAACAATACCCATTATTACCTCCTGTGGCACATGCCGACAATACACAGTTCTGGGGAATACATTGCATCATAGTGTGGTGTTTGCATCTGTTCTTATCTGTCTGCAAAATAACTGTGTCAGGCAGGAGTGGCTTACACATGGGTATTACGTATGTCACTCACTGCTCCCACATTTGTAACACCACAAACACCTATATATGGGATGTATAATTCCCTTCAAGTGTAATCCTTTTTGTACATGTGTTAGGGCTATTTCTGTGACATACATAGTTAATACACAGGTTGTAACATTTTTGGGATGAATTTGATTCTTGCAAAAGGAGATTGACTTCTAAGCTGTTCCTATTTCCCAGCATGTTATATTAACGAAGTGCATGCTATGCAAATATTCCCAAATGTATGTACTGTTGTCGCAAACTGTCATCTCAACTCAGCATGTTAATGGCATTCGTATGTCAAGTAATCCTCTCTATTATTATGTTAATTTGTATAACTGTCGCATCCTATAACATCATGCTTGCTTTTATTTACCTATATTTGTTCAGGAAGTGTGACCACCATTAATTATTATGACATACATAGTGCAAAATGTTAGTATTACAAAATTGTCTTTGTGACAAGCACCATCATGTCAGTTATTTTACTATAATTTGAACATTTCCCTTATGTAGCTTTTCATGCTGTCTGAGCAACGATTAACAAGTTTGCCCAGAGGCAAGTTTGTTTGTTTACTGCACCAACACTGTTACTGGCCACAATAATGCGTTTGTATTCATGTATGCGTAATTAGCAGCATGCATATGCACTTAACGCTGTTGCTCATCGTGCTAACACCTAAACATTGTGTAGGCTTTGCACAAAACCTGCATGATATTTCATAAATCCCACAGTATATCTGTTTCAGAAAAAAATAAGGGATGACTGGATTATGCAGTGGGAATAATTCAGAAGGATTTTTTTCTCTACTGCCATTTCCCTCAGCATTATCTGTAGGCCCCTACCTCCATGACCATCTGAAGTTGAACTTATTTTTTTAGTCACGCTGATCTTTGTAGTCCAGTACCCAGTTTAGACTCCTCAGACATTGCACAGCTTGGTAAACAGTGCCCCCTGACCTGACAGTTGTTAGTGTATATAAGCCGCAGGATTGGAATCAAGGACTGTGGAGGAGTGAATGTTTTTCCTTGTACTCCCCTCTGGAGACAGATGTGCAGTGACACCAGCTAACATGTATTCACCTTTTTTTCTCTTCCCCACAAGAAACTGTATGTTATTATTCTGGTTATTTTCCATCAGGTGTTGGTGCTCTATTGTTGAGATTTATCACCTTCTCATATGATAGGGACAGCATCCTAAATACTTAATCACCAACTTCCTAGGATAGCATTCTAACTGCATTATAGTTTTGCATCCTTTCAAGAGCTCAGGTCACTCAGGGAGACAGGAGCACCCTTTCTCTAAACCAGAAAGCTGAACAAGAATGTCTTTTTAAAATTCTATTCTAGTGAAAAACGGTCCAAATTTGTAGCTGGTGACCCCTGGGATGAATTTGCATGATTCCATCTATTTGACTAGCTGAAGTCTGAATGTTTTAGGGGTTTTCCCTGTATAACATGTAGGGGAAATATGTTCTCTTGGTGAGGGAGGTACTTGTTGATAACTGTTTCCCTGAGTCCAGCTCTTGTTCATATCCTAGCATTGAACTACATCTTTGGAATGATTGCTAAATGAGGAGATTTTCTTTTCAAGGAAGAAAAGATCAGAAAGTGCATGGCTTACGAGAGCTTAGAAGGCAAGGCACAAATCAACTTACATGAGTCTGCAGACCACAGAAAGTAAGGAGATATTTTTTAGCCTTTCAGAATGAGTTGTTCTTTAAATCTTGGATTCTTTTTGTTATAAAATGCTGAGAAGTTTCTAGCTGTTGAGAGGTATATATGCAAAATAGAGCACCGTAGTCTGTGTTGGGTAAATGAAGGTAGAGTAAAAGGGGATTAATAGGTTCTTAATTTGTGAATTTATGAGTAACACAGTATTATCTCTACAGGTCCAGATTTGGTTGTCAATGGGAAACACTGAGCAGAAACAGAAGGAATGCCAGGTCCGATTATATAAAATACAGAGTGACTTTTTAAAAGAACTTTCATTACTATTAATTTAGTACAGCTTTCTTCCCCATACAACAACAATTAACCATGCAAGCTTGCCTATTTGTTCACCAATAAGAGAATGCTACCATCTAAATGCTTAACAAGGCCTGTACAGACAGAATCATGTGGTATTAGTACAATAAACAGGAATGAGATATAAAGCCTGAACCGTATTGGTTATACCCCAACATAAGCTGTCTCATACTGTGCAAACTAAGAAACAAATTCATGCACTTCATTGTCATATTTATAGCATTTAAAAAAGGTAAGCAGGAATCTTAAGGGGAGAAGGCTCTGAGGCCTGTGACTGTTTTTACTGTCTCCAGAAAAAACTCCAATGAAAGATTCACAATGCTCAGTGATTTTTTTTTGTCCTTTTTTGTAGTATGTAACCAAGGAACCTTAAATTATGTCCATCTCAAGAAGGACAATTTGGAGGAAAAAGGGTGATCACAATGAGCTTACAGGTATGGCGTAGTGCAGATGGGACTGTATGAGATTGTTTAACTGAGAGGAGAAGGTAAAGAGGTAGGCCAACCTTGTCAGTCAAGAGGGAGAATTCTAACAACAGAACTGTTACCCCCTCCCCCCACAAATAAATAAAGCACCTTGAGTATCACATACAGGCAAGTTGTTTTTCTTTTCGGCTTTTCCCGGTTAGGGGTCGCCACAGTGGAATTCCGGTCCGCTAATGATTGGCAGTTGATTTTTATGGTGCCGAGTTGCCAGCC